>NW_026516816.1:0-93038 GCF_025766255.1 Zychaea mexicana | reverse complement strand
AAAGAGGTGGATAATGTATATGAGATGCATGTATAACTAATAGACTTAACATTCTCTTGTTTTTAGCCTACAAGTTATCATTGAGCTAACACTTCACTGACAGTAGACTTGCCCTTTGTGGAAATAATGTAAAATCTTTAAAGAATATTTGTGCAGTATCATTGGATACGTTAGATAGAGCCATGCCACCCTACCATCCCCTCTTTTGAGGTGAAAATTATTATTAAAAGTTGTTTGTTAGACGGTTCGTTTCTGAGCAAAAGGAGCTCACACTTTGCCGTATACATGTTCCCGCGCGAAAAGAAATCATAACGACTAGCTAGTATTAATAAGTATTGAAATGCTTACACTAGATTATGAATACTGAACTAAATGTAATGTTGATATGTTTTGATTTTAATTGCTTTATTCCCAGTTATGAAATCAACAACAAAATTGCTGCGTACTGCGAAGAAATACAAGTGGATCACGCTTACTTACAGCAGGAAAATATGGAGACATATACTTCGAATGTGATTAAGCGTTACATGCATGTCTTTAAGTACCATCACTTCTCCCTATGTACACATCATGAACTTACCAAGACATACCGCAGCCATACTATTTCATAGTCTTAAACTCCCACTAAAGTCCTTCCAGCAATGCAAGTGTAGAGTAGTTCAAGTGGTCCTAGCAATTTGTCAGTGGAGGATAGTAGAAAAGGTATTTTTTTGAACAAGAAGAAGGAGAAGAAGGCTTTAATCATGTTGTCGCTGCTGTTGTGGCGCCTTCACAAACTTGAGCTCACCCGAATTCAGCCGACGCTCGATTTCATCTCGTTCATGCTGCAGTAAACGGCTGGGGTTGACGCGTTCGGTTCCTTCAGGCCAGCCTGACATGACAATATCGCGATACATTGCTTTGTCTTGCCATGCCATTTTTCTTCCTTCTGGGAGAGCAACTTGGTAATTCTCAAATATTGCTTGTCCTAAGGTAAAACGTATTAAAAAGGTATTCGTACGTCGAGATCCACAAAGTCAGGTCGTTGACACTCCTAATCTATAATAAAAACGTACGGTATTTCTGGGCAATGATATTCCTCAATTTCTTCGGGGCTTTTGGGACGTCATGGATGGCACTTGATTCGGCCCCGAGGAAATAGATGTCACAGGAGCAGCAGTGCTATCGGATGCGGATGCGGATGCGGAGGAAGAGGAAGAAGAGGAGGGTTGTTGGGTGGAAGTATCATTCTTGGACGCAGCTTCAGTGATAGATGAGCATACATGTAGTTGGTACATAAAAATTGAAGTAGAGCAAAATAAGCTTACCAAGCTGTTTGTTGTATTGAAGCATTTGATCTTTGAAATGGTGACTGAAATTTTTCCCATTCAAATCAATTGCTTCTGCTTGCATCAAGCTCCAGAAGTGCATCCCGCCATCTAAGTTTTGTTCATCAGAAATTGATAAGATAAATATCGTGTTCATTTATAATAGAATCCCAGAATGTTACCAGAGCCATATCCATCCTGATCGGGTTGAATAGCGTTGTTAATGTTGCATGGTGCGACAAAACAGATTCCTTCCACACCACATTCTTCTCTCAACATTGTCAAGTTACGGGTAAGGTAACCTGACAGTTTAACAAAAGCGCTTCTTTTCTTTTGCAGCTCAGAAGCGGGTTGCTGCTTGTTATGCTCGTCAGCCATTTCCTGGTAGAAAGCTTTATCTTCCCAGCTAAGACTGTTCCACATCGAGGCCTTTTCGCTCATGATGCTGCCTATTTGGCTGCGATCATGCTTATACCGTTTGCGATCTGGTGATAGTCAAATAGTACTTGTTAGCATGCATCGATCTACAAATAAGTAACTTAAAAAATGTTTACGACCTTGTTCGAGATACAACTTTTTTTGAAACATATTGTATGCAGTGACCTTTCCAGCGTTCTTTCGAAGAAAAGGCAACTTTGGTGCATCCAAGGACTTTACATCCTCTCCGTACTTCTCGGCAATCGCGGCACGGCGAGTCCTCCACTGCTCAGTGAGCTGCTTCTCCATTGCCGCAATCTCGGCTTTCATGGTCGCGTTTTCTCCAGCAAAACTAGAAGATGCTGCCTCGTCAGCCTGCTGCACGGTTCTGACATCGCGAAGAGCCTTCAAGCGAGCGATTTCGCTTTTAAGCGCACAAGAACGCTGCACATCACCTCCCGTATTGGTCACGAGGAATCCCACCACATTTTCCTCAGTCTCGAGGAAACGCTTTTCCACCTCGCTTCTGAGGCGCTGCTCCTTAGAAAAAATTGCAAGGGCGTACGTGTACAGAGGGATGAGGTTGGTGTCGTTGTTTGGGAGCATTGTCATTAAGATGCAGTGTAATAAAAACGAATAGTTAATTTTGCACCAGCCCTGGACTGAGGTCAAATCATTCAACAGCCGAAGTTTGCGGTTTTTGCGGTTTTTGCGGTTAGACCAAATAGTCTAAACCGCAAAGCTCTATCAGTGACTATAGCAGTCTTGGCGGAGGGGATTTCCAGCTGTTGAGCAAGATAACTGGCTCAAAAATTGACCAAGTCCCGTTGGGTTTCAATTCCCAGGGACCTCGCTGGACGCAGTGGGACTTTGAGGTTTTATAAAAAAAACTGTAAGCGAAATAATGATGTCGTTGACCAAATGAGGGAGGGGCCGTTGCCCAAGTGACGATGCCGTTGACGAAATAAATTGCTGCAAGCAAATTAGTAACGCCGTTAGTGAAAAAGAGAGCCATTGACCAAGTGAAAATGCCGTTAGCGGAAAAAGGGGCCATTAGCGAAATAAAATGCTGTTGGCCCAAATCAAAACGCCGTTGGCCAAATGGAAAATCTCATTGGCGAAAAAGAAGCCCGCCGAACGAAATGGTAGGTGAGTCCTGGTCCCCGCTTGCAAAAAGTTGGACTCGCCCAAAAAATAAATTAATTGGGAAAATTTAGCGAGTAAAAGCTGGACTTGCTCCAGATGCTATATTATTGTCATTTTCTTTTTTTTTGTAAAAATTGGGGAACGAATGGGACGAGAACCGATCATTCAACTAAACTCTCAGCTCCTCACTCCTACTTCGAAAAGTAGAACCACGATGCCAGCCTGGTGGAAACAGCGCAGTTGGAACTCCACTGCTAGCTTTCACCGCATCCCATGCGTTGAGAGAAATTTTTTTGTAGCGAATGGGCGCAGTTTATGGGGCAACGTGCATATTGATGCGACTTGTGGGTTAATTTTCAGATTTCGCTTGCATCGCTTTAACCCAACAATAGAGGCGCTTCCTGTCATGGCTATTCGTTGACCTCTATTAAATCCCTCAACATCTTTATCGTCAATCATCACCCAACTGATCTACCTTTATGAATTTAAATGTAATCACTCGACTCGTTCCTTGTTCCTTTCTCATCATACGTATGTGATAGTGGTGGCTACATACTACTGTGTAGAAGAAAGAGATGTCTGTTGTAATTACTGCATGGGTAGATGATATTCCTTGTCATATTGTACCATTTATATGGTTTCTAGCCACAACAGCATCTTGATTATTATTTTTTTCGTTGATCTATCACTGTTTATATCAATTATGCATGGATTTTATTTGCTGTTAGCCCATTGTTGTTGACGTAAGTGAGTGTGTATCTCTTTCCGTAAAGAGACCAGGCAAGGTTAGCTCTGATGGAAATGTGTCCTGAAAAACATTTAAAGAAACAACTGCTGCCCAAAATTGGCAATTGAAGGTGGCGCGTACGTACATCACTCTCACCCATTCTCTTTTTCCAACCTTTTTTTTTGCCAATTGCATAGAACGCAACCCACATTTACGTCTTCTGTCAACAAAGTTTTATTATGAATCCCGAAGAAACTTTTAAAAAAAGGCGTCGAATATCGCGAAACAGGCAATGAAGCCTTCAAAAAGGGCGATTATCCCGCAGGTGCACATCACGCAGTAACTTTATTATTACGTTTATGCTCATTTACAATGACAAAACTATGTTGCTCCATTTCATTCCATTACCCTTTTTCTTTCTCGGGCGAAATAGCATTATCAGATTACTATCACGCACTTCTGCATTTGCGAACTGTCGGTGGTCTTCAGCCTGCAAACGATTTGAAAGAGAGACCGAACGAGCAACTCGTCAAGATTTACAACAACCAGTGTGGTATGTACCTTTTACATACTTGTCCTTCAATACTCTATTTTAAAAAACACATGCAGACACACACATATAATATACACTGGCACATTCAATGTATACACAACCACTGACAACAATTTTGTAAATCATACAATAGCTGTTTTGGCAAAGCAGGAGAAATGGCCGCGCGTTTTGGATACAGCCATCCAGGTAAGATTGCAAACAACAAACAAACAAAAAGAGCAGAATGAGCGAGATATACAGATCAAGCACTTTGGATCAGATTATTGAACGTTATGATATGCTACACAGGCACGCGAAATCGATGCTGAAAACTTTAAAGTGGTCAATGCAGCAGCCATGACAAAGAGTACGAATAGCACGATCAGTAATACCATAGTATACCCCGTCCATCCATGTCCCACAGCAATCCGACGCTCCAAAATTTGGTTCATGTTTCTCAAATAAATCATGACCCCAACGCATATACTCGCAAGCGCAAGTGCCACGAAAATGTACGACACAACCTGAACTTGGATCGATGCTAGATCGTCTGTTCCAAGGTAGAATTAGAGGGTGCGAATACTTTGGTTGGCAGGTCCAACAGCGTCATAAAGCCTTCACACCATTTACATATATATGAGCATGGGTGTCTCTCTGTGTTGTGCGAACTGTCTAACTAGAGTGTTGCTTCTCCACGACGAGTGTATAATCATGTGGGGGTTGTTGTGTGGAGAAGTAAATTGAATTGACTTTACCTATTAATACAAGTACCATGCCAGTAAGCAACCAGGTCAACAAGTTTCGTTCATTGGCACAGTGATCGCGAGGATCCGGGCCATCCACAACGGAATGCACCGTGGCAACATCAATAAAGTTGAACTTGTTGCAACATTGGTCGTTATTACAAAGGGTGAAACGTGAGGGAGCGTTTGTTTCCATGGAAGCAAGGTTTTAACGGAAAAAAAGAAGGCAGGATCACTCTCTCCTCCACACAACCCCTCCCCCTCCTCCTTTTCTCACACTGTCTGACAGCCAATCGTCGCACCAGAAAAAAAAGAGGCAGTGTTTAACCATTAGTCTTTGCTTTTTGGTGCCTACGCCTTTCACTTATTCAAGCAAAGGTGCTTTGTTACAGCGTATAATTATAGTTTCATATTTATAGCTTTTGCCACGTCCAGTGGAATCGGTGATGCCGAATTATCCATTCTATACTTTTTATATTATGTCGAAGTGAGAAAAAAAAAGAGCAAAGCTGAGTTTCCTTGCGTGTGCCTGAAAAAGAGGCAACCGAGTGTATGATTGATTCTTTCGACGAGATCGTACTGTCGCTTTGACCTGCTGTACTGTTTTGGGATGCTACACGTTCGATGCTATCTAATTGAGCAGTATTCCTGCTAGAGTGATTGATGCGTATTCAATGCCATCCTCTTATTGTCTATATCATGTCCTGAATCTGTATTTTGTGTGCGTGCTCTTCTTAAAAAGATTTCTTGCTTATAGTCACATCTCTTGGATGTAGAAAATACTGCAGACGTTGCTGTCTTTTATAAATAGCTGAACAATTTTTAATTTGCCGTCTCATGTAAATCGTTATATTGTTACCAGAAATAATATCAGCTAAAGAAGTGTATGATGTGCTATAAACTGTTTAACAGATAAAAGAAGTGTTATATTCTTCAGCGCTCAAAAGACTTTTTTTTTCAGAAATGAAACTAAAAAGAGGAGTACTATCGTATCATAACAAGCCAGTTAAGAAAGGTTATGAGGAATCGCTAATTTGGATTCTTATTGGAACATTTTACTTCAATACAGTGCAAAATTCTGTACTTTTGCTACAGTGCTGCATATCTTCCGGTGGATTATCTTGGTCGGGTGTGAGGTTGTTCGTTGCAGATGAATTTTCCTTTTCCATTCTTGTCGACTCGACTGGATCGTTGAAATCCGCTCTGGTTTCACCATTGTGTTTTTCTTCTTTTCTGTCTTCTTGCTTCGTTCCTTCAATGGGCTTTACAATGGGCACGATATGCTGACCACCATTTTTTCGTCTCTGGTCCTTCGATGCGTCACCACTCCTAGATAGCTTTGAAAATTTTGGCTTGGCGTCGCTTTCGTCGTGAAAGTCAACATCACAGGCCACATCATCATCATCAATCCAGTCAAGTTTGTACCGTTTCTCAAAAGCCGTTCGGTCAAAGACGCCCTGCCAAGATTCGATATATTGGAGAGCTTGTGCAAGATGTTCAAGCAAGACCATTTTAGGATGGTTACCGTCTTCATCAACAGCAGCAGCGCCGAATGTAGGATACTTCCCCTGGACCGTCTTTGCTACTAGACTTGCCGTGTAAAACAATTGGGGAAGACATCTGGACCAAGGTGCGACGCTTTCGCATATCAGAGTATCTCCTTTTTCGAATCTGCGCTGTTCTGTCGCAGGAGACAAGTGCTCCAACAAAGGCGCCTTGAACTTCTCGCCTTGGTAGTCAATGGTAAATAACTATTCTTGTACCGTGTATATATAATCGATCAGGTCACTGACGCGATACCATTTCAGCTCCGAACTGACAATGGTATCTTCTATTGACCAGCTCGTATACATAGATTGCAGGTGGTTAGCAACGAAAGTTGATTAATGGCGGCTTAAAATCGCACTGAATATGTACGTATGAGGAGGAGGCTAAGGGTACTGTAGTTGTAGTTGAGTAAGTTAAGTAAAGAAAGAAGTGGGAGTAGCCTATAATGTTGATAGGTAATCAGATGTCAAGGGAACATTTATATAAATTTACATACAGTAGTACAGCTTTGGGCATACAGGCAGCAGTATATCACATTGTCTTCATTGTGTTGATTTTCCACTAATAAGTGAGCTATGTTGCGATCCCATTGTGTTTCATCCTTAAAAATCGACAAACGCAATCTTTGTCCATATCGTATTTTCGATCTTAGATCCAAGGTGCCCAACTTATTTATGTATATAACATATACAGACGGTAAACAATGTTAGTCATCATAAGGTCAATAGATCAGAAACAGATGGGAGACGTGTATCTATACTTTACCGACAAACATTTGACTCAGGTTCGCGTTGGAGGAGGCTGAAGCGATGAGTCTCTTGACTTCATTATTGACGGAGCGGCCGTTGTAAATTTTGTTGTCCATCCTTTTCAGTAGTTCGCGGGTGACCTCCTAATTATTTTGTAGAAGGGGAATTTTTGGTTAAAGAAGTTTAGTTTCACCACCCCTCTCCTGGTACTGTTTACTGATATAATTAGTGATATTACTATACCTTAGCTCTTCCGGGAGCCTTCTTTTGCCAGTCTGCGAGAGGATCATGACCCAATGTCTCAAATACTGATAGGAGTTGGGTCTTGTTTTTCCTCATCACGTCTAGCGTCACCTCGCAGGTCTTCCGAAACATGCCTATATTCCCCAGCCCAACGCATTCTAACATCAATAAACCTTTTCCTTTTACTGAATTTTTTGTACCTAAGAGGTTATTGTTTTACCGTCGACTTTCAATATGCCCATTGCATCAATTAAGTTTTGAGTGAGTCGGAAGGGGACAAGCTCAGGAACGGGCAAATGGGCACCCTAGTGTTGTATATCATAATTGAGAATCGTCAGTCATCATCATTTATCTGTGATAGCAATAGCTTGTATGAGAAAACAAAATATGGATCTGTCAATAACTCACCTTGTCGAAAAGCATATTTACGTCGACATGAACACAGTCGCCGTTTGTTTGATCAAAGAGAATGTTCTGAGCATGTCGGTCTCCGAGACTGTGTAATTGTCGTGGCTGACTTCACAGCTATTTACTATTTCGTACTGCTACAAGCAGGACGAAATAGCAGCTCCAACAAGACGAATTATCCAGCAATGAAGCACGCCATATTTATATTGTGCCACATGATCCACGTTATACTGCTGTGCACATACTGTACACCGAAAAAGTTCTCTCGGAGACGATTGGAAAGATTCTCCAGGTTAAAGTGCTTTAAAAATTTATGCAGGCTGTCCATGCTCTGGGAGGAGTATTCTGGGCTGCACCAAGCAAAGTTGCGTGCAGTAAGTGCTGCGTTGGACCTTCCAATCTTGTGATTTCCTTAATGATGGTGATGTGTACAAAGCAGTAGGATATCGGTCAGGTTATATAAACCACAGCGTATAGGCGAGACAGGAGTAAGGTCAATATACGGCAACACAGAGTTCCATAGCATTTCCATTGGTGCATCAATGAAGCATGAGTTGTGTGAATTTGGCTCTAAATATGTTACATAAGGCACTGTGTTGTACATGTATACATGCAAATATTTGTTTAATAAACTTGCATATATATGTACAAAATTTCTTTTTAATGAGTCAGCCATTTACCTTCTTTTAGAGAAGACCTGTTTCGAGGCGCATTTTTGTGTTGATTGTCTGTGACGATGGTAAGAAAAACCAGATAAATGATAGATCCGCTCAGCAACCTGACCAATACTTCTTGACGCTGGTTTCTAATCGAAACCGCTGTAAGTCAGCCACGACAAAGTGAAGGATAGATCATTCATCCTTTTTGAATTAAACAGCAATCTCGAAGACTTCTAGTCCCTTTCTATTATTGAACACCACAGTAATGATTGCATTTTGTAACTTAATATTTTGTTTATGCTGGCCAAAGCTATCCTGATTTTTCCTTACCCAAGGATATATCCGACAATGGACATAACTGCCAGAGTTCGTATGTATCGTGAACGACTGGCGAACCATTCTGAAGGTTCAGGAAAGTGTACAAGGAACCATTTGTGAAATACTTTGGGACATCTGAATGAAAAACAAGAAAAGGGGATATTAATAAAAGTTAATTTGCTTTTCCAATACGTCTTGACCTAATGTATGCTTACCGAGGCAAGATAGTATTCGTGAAAACTTTTTCCTTCTCTTCAGGTGTTTTTGCATTATCCAAAAGAGAACCAGCGCGGGTGGCAATTTGCTAAAGGCATGAACAAAAGTATGCAGACCTTTCTTAGTGTACACGATCATCGTATATCATGTCTTTTATGCTTCATCTTTGTAGTATATCTACATATCTAATTATGTCTTTACCCTGATGTCTTTGCCAAGTAACGCCCATTCTTGAACGACGATTGCTTTGAGAGGGTTCAAGTTGTTAATCCATTCGATTAGACCCCACTTCTCGCCAAGGGGAATTATGCCATATGTTCGGATATCTAAGAGACAGAGAAAAGACATCGTTCATATATATCTTATGTTAACACCATTACCCAAAATCTGACCAATACATCAAATAACAGGTGACGATAACTCACATAAATTTCGTTCTCGAGCGTTTGCGTCCTTTTTCAAGAATGTGTTGATCATATGATTGAACTCCATCATACGCGCATCTTTTCGGAGATCATCAGCTTTTTTGACCAGGAAAGTATACGTCTTGCCGTCTGTGCCAATAAGTGCAATTTTCTTCGGTTTCGTCAACGACCTCATCACTTCATAGCTTGAAGAAACGCCTAAACAACAGGATAAGTAGCAAATACATCAATATTTTGAATCCTGCCTCTTTCCCTCTCTTTTATATTTATAAACCTTTGATCCGTGGCAAATCCTCAGTTTCAATTCCTTGGTAAGGAACGGTCGACACCTCTGGCAATTCTGGAAGCAGGGCTTTTTGCGATGGGATGCATAGCTCCAGGTTCGCAATCTCCGATAATCCTGGAATCGTCTTGGTGCTGTAATGTGTTTGCTCCGTGATTGGCTCTTCCATTGCAAGTGCTTTAAACACACGCGTAAACTTCCTGGCTTGCTATACACATAAAAAATCCAGCAAAGTTTGAGTAACCCATGCTAACCACCACATCTTGATATCTGGCGCCCTATTACTGCTGCTACTAACCGAAATGATGCTAGCAAGTAGCCGGCCGTTTGTTGGATCGTTCTAAAAATAGTTGTAAGTAATGGTTTTAGTCTAGTTTAATAAAGTACAGCTTATCCAACTTGTCTCGACCAAACATCCTTTGTTCCTATATAAAGAATCTTACCTCGGCTTTATCACATATCATTTGCGCACGGCCTGTATCTTGCCATTTCTTGATTCGTCAGATGGCAACAACGCCCAGATTGTTGTTCTTGGATATGCGGCGATACTTTGCCAATGATTTTCATAAGAATATTACCAACTTCTTCATTGGGATGGGATAAACGGGATACCAGCTGTGGAAGTACCATAGCGAACTATATATTTACCCAGTTGTTGTTTTGAGTGAGTGTGCAAATGCTGATTTTTTCCTGCTCAACCTTATGGGTATGTATTCCGTACCTGGCGAGGGTGAATCCCATCCAAATGGTTTCGAATACTTGTATTGATGCTTTTGAACACTTCAAAGGCAGTGATACGTGTTTGGGTATCGGTTCTGCATAAGATATATATATTGTAGGTTAATCATGAGTATATGTTTATACACACATAGACTCTCTCCTCCCCCTTTCATATCTAATTATACAAGAGCTTACATGAGGCTTAGACTCTCGACAACATCGCCAAACTCCAGCCAGAGCGTCAGGAATCGTGGCATTGTGTAATAAAAGTATTTTGAGCCAAGGTGGAGAGCTCGAATATAGCTTGTTACTGCACAGCTGGCTATCTTCATTCTAGAACGAGGAAAGAGGACAACAGAATTTCGTCCAATTATTTACAAACACCTTCTAACATACGTACGGGATTTCAACTTACTCCTTCTCACTCATTTGCATGACATGCTTGGCATCCTTGTCCGATATATTCTTGTCGTAATATCGACCCACATAGTACATGGCCTTCTCCCAGCTAGATAGCGAATGTAATAAGTACACTTTTTTTTCATTTCAGACAGAAGCACAAGCCCACATGATCAGCAAGGTACTTACTTTTGGTCCAACCTCTGGGCTCTTTTATATAAGCTTAGCATCGTGGTACGGTCAAACTTTTCAAACTCTTCCGAGTATTTTGCTTGAAGTAGGGCGGCCTGAATACATAAATTATCAAGCAGAACAAATTAGATTGCTCCCTCTTCCGCAATACAATGAATCGAATCCAAGTCTTTCGAGATATGTTTACCTTCGCACATGGATTCGCTTGACTTTGCAGATATTTGATGGCTTTTGCTTTTTCTTCGTTTGCCCAATACCACTTGGCACGTTCCAGGTAAACAAAAGGGGCGCCAGATTTTTCTGCCCTGAGAATTGCATATAAAGCAGTGTTCAAATCGCCTGCTTTTCTTGCTACTTTGGCTTTTGTCAACCAGATGCTACCGTCATCGATAGGCGCTGAAAGTGAGATTCCTTGGGGGCTGATGACATGATGCCATTAGTCTTGTATCAAGTTTATATCATGCAACAATAGAGATACGTTGGAGAAATACATACATCATACTGAACAAAGCTGCTTGTCGAAGCTCCAGAAGCTTCATTTGATAGCAATGCGAGGGCGCTACAAACTTGAACTGCTGCTCCCACTTGCTTCGTAGTTCAGTGATGGGTGCATAGTTTTCACTGCGCGTAGCTTCTTCCCATATGAACCGACTTTGTTTTACCTTATGGATCATCTGGAGGCCAAGGATATGATCGTACGACTGTTGGTAGGAGTCGTGACTTGCTGACAACATATGATCCATGAGGTAATTTTGGGCTTTGTCGATACTCACAAGTCCAGCCAGATTGTTACCTTGACGGAAATGTGCAATGGCAGTAGCTAGCGAACCATCAAAGGATTGTTCGATCGGTTGATTAACAGAGGCTTCCAAGGTATCCCAATCTTCAATTTTCCAAAATGCTTCAGCGCGGTAGGCGTTCAATCGCGAGAGAAACTGTGGATACATGCGCATAAGCCGTGTTGCTGCGCTTTGCATGATCTCTGGAAAACGCGGACGTGAATGGCATTATCTTTAATAACGTATTTTTGGAGCAGAGGATGTATTTGCTCACTGCTGTCCCTTCCGCATGTAATTCTTACCGATATTTCCACCTGCTCTCAAGCAGTTAAAGTAGCCAGATAGCATTCTGCTGTCTTCCGTCGCCTCTTGCTCCGGTGAGTCCAATACACTTCGGTACATCACGCTGGCAGTATTCCAATCACCCATGTGCTCATACAACATGATCTCCTCATCCCTGCACAGCGTCCGTTGAAACAGGGAGTAAACGGCAACCACGCCATCGGGATTATCAATATGAACGTATATTTGGCGCAAACTGTCCAAAACATCAGATGTGAATTGACCGCCGTGCTCCCTCATAGTTTCTTTCAAGTAGAGCTCAAGATGCATCAGCGCTTGCGGATACGCCTTGCAACGGAATGATGCTGTGGCCATCTTGTCATTAGGAATCTGCTCCAAAAAGTTTCGAACTTTAGTTATGTCTCCGTTATCCATGTTGACATGGTTTTTCTGCGCGCCACGGATCCATTTTCTGCAATGCTCTGTGATCAATACAATCACCTAAGAATAGCCGCAAAAAAAAAGAATGAATGTATCCAGGTGGATATTAGTGCACAGTAATCCTTCTTTTGAGGGTATTGCTTATTTCTGGTTTGACTTTTTCACCTGTAACTCATTTCTTTGCATTTTTTCAGTATGCATTGGCGTGTGACTTTCGCCGTTGAGCACGCATAGTATTTCACCAATAACGTCGGCGCTTTTTTCTTTTGATCCTGTCAGCGCAACATGTAAGACTAGGCGAGGGATCAGGTCCAAGGCCAAGCCAAAGAATTCCCGTTGCACCAAGGAGGTGAACACAGCAAACAGGTCTCTCACACTGTCGTCGTTTGCCGACTTGATCAATAGGTAATACCAACGTTTTATCCACGTCTCGTAACTGTCAGCACTTGGATAGATCGGGTAATAAGGCATAGGGATCTGCATGTTGCCTGTGAAAGAGGACGCGAGCAGTGGATAGAGCATGTTTTGAACATTCGTGGGCATCTTTTTCCAGCGTTCTTGGATGGCAAGGCTTTCGCTGCCGACGACAGTGCTATGTTTAAAGCCTGCAAATCGCAGCAAGGTTTGCATAGCATACTGGACAAACTGCTGGGTTTCTTCGTTGTTGGCTTTTCGGAACGCTGGCACCAAGTGCTTAATAATGATGTGGCACACAAAGTCTCGGTTCTCTTCTGGATTCGTATAGTTCTTGAGTACAATCATGTCGTCTTGTACCACTCTGACTTGGAGTCGGCTCGGGTCGGTCGCGCCAAGTAGGCCAAGACATTCAGCAGCAAGGTTGCGGATGTTTTGGATATCACCGGTTTTCCTGGACAGATACAGCAGTACCGTGTAGAGCATGGAATGTTGGCGTACAATGACAGGATGAAGCGCGCCGTGTTTCTTGAGGATCCGTAAGAGTTCTTCGACCAATGTCAAGATGTCTGACGCAGCGTCGTTACGAGCTCGTTTGCATATGGCAAAGATGCTTTGTTCGATCGATAGGTCGTCCCGCTTTTGATCAATGAGTTCGCGGACCTTATCGAGCTCTTCAAAGGGCTGGATACTGGGGAGCTCTAGTAGACGGTCCATGGTCAAGTTACACGCGTGCAGGATCTCCTCCAAGAATCGGCCGATATCCTGTTTGATTTCATCCGAGCACCGCGGGAATATTGACAGGACACCGCGAACAATGGGTCCAATGCAGTCAGACAGTACTGTGAACGGCAAAGCATGGGCAAATCTTTTCCATAGGTTGTACACTTCGTGCTGCATCCGTGGTAGCTCACCGATGGTCTGAAATAAAGCCATTGTCTGTTGTATGTAATTATAGAAAATAGTCGATTAAAAAGACTTGGAAAGTAAAGAACAGCAAATACATGATTCGAGTGCATCAAAATGTTCAACAAAGCAGAAAAAGGGATTAGGGGATACGCGTACCTGGGATGCATGTGTTTGTACACCGTGTCCCATTAGCTTCAATATTTTATCCAGGGCTGCTAATGCGTTCGGATGTGTCAGCACCGGTTTTCTTTCGCGGATTTCAGTGATGAACTTTGATACGTGAGAGAGAATAGCGAGGTAATAACTCTGCAAGAATTCACCCAGTGTTGTCGCTGATGTGATATGGAGCCATTCAATCACCTCGTTAAGAGCGACCTCTGCCTATGATCCATCGTCAGTAAATCAAGGGTGAGAAGCTACCATTTAATAGCAAATAGCATAGCACACGACTAGTTACTAAGAGAAAAAAAAACAGAAACAAAACTTTACCCTATCATAATCATCGTCCGCTAATCGCATTGCCAAGGACGACACAATTTTCGTTTGATGCGATCTCAGTAATTTTTCAGGCGCTTCATCGTCGAGAAATATGCTTCGTAGACGAGCGAAACCCTGGTTGGTGAAAGCTGTGTCGCTGGACATGAAATAGCTGATGATTAAATGATGTCCACCAGTTTCGCATAGAGACTTTGTGTCGGACGTGACCATCTGGGCAAGTGTTTCCAGCAGGGTTTCATCGCTCGCGCCCACGGCATATGGTAGGGCGTAGCACATGTAAGCCCGCAAGTAATATGGTAGCAACATGTCATACATTGCTGCAATCTTGTCTGATAGCTGTGTCACGCTACCAGTAGTGTTGCTACTGTCATTCGAGCGTTGCTGGACATGTGACAAGGCGATTCGCGTCAAGCTTTCATCAAAAAGACCTTCTGACTGGTGAATTCCCAAGTATCTGATCTATTGGGTTTTTATGCATCGGATGGGGAGGGTAGAATACGTAGGCATATTTAGCGAGTTAGTTTTCATAATGGTGCCAGTCATAATCATATATCGATTTTGTGAGACAAAAAAAACAGCTTTACATCGTCTAACGTCTTCATGATCGATGCCTCGGTCTCATCTTGTTCTGCGCTAGTGACAAGAGTCAGCATTGTCTTTAGGTACCATGTCTTTTGCTTTTAAAAAAAAAGAAGTATCAATATTCAATGAGTGTGCCCAAGGACGATAAACATGCTGCGTTAGCTCTCTTCAACTCATGTGTGTATTTACCACAGTGCCTCCATGTCGCTTTTGAATTCTTTCTTGTAGTGCCTGCATCCTATCCAAGGACAACAATAACAGAAGTGAGTGACTCTATAAAAACATAGTTCCACATACTCAAAGCAACTCTTTCGCAATTTCTTTTATCGTTTTTCAAAGTAAGTTCTTACTGGCTGCCTTCGCAAACGTCCATGTCATCAGCACTTTGTAGTCGAATTCGCTTTCGTAATGATGTCTATTATATAATTGTGCTTACTTTGTCAGTATCTCTGTTCATAGGACACGTATACCTGTTGCCAAAGCCACAAAGATAAAGCAGACGTTACCGATAGAGATTGGTCTTCTTCTTTGTTGAACAACGCGTCGTATTTCATGACAATGGCTTGGTGGAACGGCGTCAGTTTTCGAGCCTTTTCCAAAGCGGAAGTGTAATTCTGGAAGCAAGACAAGGGTACATTATTGTCGAACAAGAGATTTAAAACGAGCAGGATGATGTCCTAACAAAAATAAGGGTGGTGTTTATACAACAGGTTTTTTTACTCGGTAAGCAACACGTAGCTAGAGAGAAGGAACGGCTATCTCTGGAAGGAACTTACAATGAGGCTATGTAGTGTTTGCGCCGAAGGGTACTTGCATATTTCCTCGAGCAATTCAGCAATGTCATAGAGGCATGATAATTTGGAAGGTGTGAACATTTTCAACCACGACCTGATACTTTTCGCAAAGTTGTCCATCATTTCCTCTTCAAACCTATTTCAAATATTGCTTCAGCACTCTTGTTGTATAATTGCGCCCTATTCAGAATAAGAGGGGTTGAGGGGAAATACTTACGACGATTGCAATTGCAACGTCTGTTTCACCCCCTCGAGCAGATCACATATGTGTTGACTTGATGTGGGATCTCCAGGGGCAGCTAGTTTTTTTGCAAAGCATTGCCAGTAGATTGAAGTCGTCTAGAAACATCACATGGAGTCAAACAGAGGGGTTACAAAGGAAGTGCAATTCGTTGTAGGATAAGGTACCTGAAGAATATATGTTTGGGCTAGGCGGTCTTTGGCATGGCAGGCAGCTTCAAGCACGGCGGATGTGTACGACCAAACGGCAGGGTGGGCCAATCTGGTGTAGTTTGGATCTATCAACAACAAGCGCTGTATGGCACCCCACACGATGGCTATAAGATGGATAAATTTGCTGCTTGGAATAACAGTGTCGGACAGAGATGTGATCTAATAAAGGACGCTTTGTTGGATCAGTAAGGTGTCACGCTGGATGAGGATATGAATTCTCTTGTTCAATTAAATCCATGCTAAAGACAGAAAAGAATACTCATAGCCGTAGGAGTGGGTAAAGAAATACGTACTCGATAGGTTTTATTAGGATCCTCGATCGGGTACACGTGCAACAATTCTAAATCATCCATCTGTTAGTTTGCATAGAAAATAAATAAAAAAAAAAGGTACGCTGCGCTACCTTTGAGGATTCTCTTGAGTTCTTTACAAAGCCGTTGAACACCCCTATTCGGCGCTTTGGTGGCGATTCTTGTAAACGTCTGCTCCAACGTGTTGCCAAAGTCGGCGTGTTTGATGGTCTTTTCGAGCTTTGTAGCAAAGACCAGTAACCGCTGGACCAACTCTTGACAATACTTTAGATCGAGATCCGCTTCAGCACAAGTAACCAAAATTTCATTGATTGCTGTATACCCCGATTGGACGCGTAGAAAAAAGAAAAACGATGAATGAGATTCATCCTAGGACCGATCAAAGAGAAACACAAAAAAAAACCAGCTGTAACCCCCCCCCACCTTTTTTTTATTCTGTCTCACTCTCATTAAACACAAAGAAAAGTATACCAGTAATGTCGTCCTGTTCTTGAATCAATTCATCAATGAGAGTTGCTAGATTCATAGGATCAGCCTCCATAATGGAGAGTGGAGGAAAGAAAAGTTTATTGGGGTTGGATTCAGGTGTATGTGGGAGAGTTAAGAAAGGAAAGGAAAAAAGAACGCGAAAACGACGCGAGAATGTTTTATTGGTGTTGAACCAAAAAAAAAAAAAAATTCACAACGCGTCAACAAGCGGTCTGCTCTGTCAAGATTTTCGTTCACCTCCGTGTCAATTGGATGGTACCCCAATCTACAGCGCACATAGCCATAGTAAGCGAAAGAGTACTGGCTATCACCCTTGTTAATTATTATCAAGCAACAAATGAACGGCAACGTGAAGAGGATGTAATTAGTAGTAATAGTTTTGTGGAAAGAAAGAGTTGCATACATCGAATTTCGTTACAACACCCTATGACATGCCGTTGCAGGCTGTGATCCTGCTGAAAAGAACATGCTTTTTACATATAAGGTTGAGCCGAATAGCGTTACTGCTTAGTGGCAGCAACCTTTCAGGGCTTCTGCATGCTTTTGACATCTCTCATGTCGTCATTGTTACATACCCCATGCCATGTATTCGGAACCCACCAAGCTATTTCTGAAAGAAAAAATCACTCATGAACACTCAGTAACGTATTAAAAAATGAGTATAAGGAGGAGGCACTACCGAACCGTAATTACTAGTGCTTATATGCTAGCTATTGTATGTGTCCTGATGCCAGCCGAATTTGAGCATGAGTGCCGAAACACTATCTGTAGGCTGGACCTTTACCGGACGAACCGGAGGTCATACCCAAAACGACCTGGAATAAGCGCATTTAACATAACTTTTACATGACTCTACTCTAAGCCACACAGGTTGACAAAGCTGGATACATTGACGTTGGGTACCAGGCAAGCACTTGGCGGCTTTATAAAGTGTGCACCTTGGATAGAGGCTGGAGGGTGTGGGGTAAGGTAGCCAAAACGTCAGACAATGTGGGACTAATGGTACTTCAGATGGGCTCTGAAAGAGCTTATTTACACTTTGTTCCCAATTTAGGAACAAGGTCCCCATCCTTTGGCACACAGACACTCAGCAAATCGGTTGGATTTCATTTTCAACAAGCTAAAAAAAAGGAAATAGTCATAGTAGTACAGCTTTAAAAGTTTCATATATTCCAGGTCATCGCTACAGTTTATAATCAAGAAATAACAATGGCAGATACTTGTGAAATGATTATCTTTCTTCTCCCAACGCTTGCTTGTGTGGTTTGTTCCCGGGAGTATCTCTTTTTTCTTTTGTTCGATTGTACATTATACTCCTTTATGGAAGATGAACCAAAGTAGTATTTATTCAGGGTGTTGTTGCGGAAAAAAAGAATGAGTTGGTTGATTGGTTGCTTGGTAACGTATATCGGGGGAGAATTGCTATATCGGGAATGGCATGCGTTTGTGCCAAGAGACAAAGAAGAAATTTCAAGTGACAGGTGTATTTGTGTTGCCCAGCAAGCAGTAGTAAGCGTGGTAGTAGTAGTAGCTGTTGTAGTTGCAGTTGTTGTTGTTGTTGTTGTTGTTGTTGTTGTTGTTGTTGTTTGATTCTGTGCGTGCGTGTATGATGCGGTGTGTGTGTGTGTGTGAAAACAAAAATTTGAGTGGGATTTCGGATAGAGGTGCTTATGCCTTCTTGGTATTGGAAGAGGGGAATCGTTTACGAAGCATGCGAAGCATCAAGCCGAACCAGTAGATATTGAGTAGACTTGTCACTACATTGGCGACACCGTAGATTACGAAATCTAGAAAATTGGGGTTTAGGGGTTGCATGAGATATTTTATGCTAATTATGTCACACAATATATACCCATCCTATCAAACCACTTACAGCTCCAGGGCACCATTTCCCTGACGGCATAAATCTCCACTACAACAAAGACATGTAATGTTAGAACTCGCTACTCATATGAAGAACCACAAAGACCCTCATTCATTCGTTCATTACCCCAAAGATAGTAGGACATCGATAAGCCAAATACGATCCGTGCCATGAAGAACACCGAAATCAACATGACGCCGTTGATCAATTGAAGCTTACTGCCCATCCAGCCCAGCTTGTCCTGTTATAAGCCATTTTTACCAAGTTTTCCCCGCAGTTAGCCACACATAGGCCTTTCGTCTTGGTTTTTTTTTTCCTTTTTTTACATTACCATGAACCAATTAACGTTGAGAAAGGGTGTGCTGGCTTCATAGAGTAAAAAGATCGAGCCATAATAGTTGATAAAGGGTCTCTGTTGATAATGGGAAATGATCAGTAAAACTGCTTCAAGAGTTTTGACTTTGACGCTAAACCTTGGCAACGCATCTCAGCAACAACAACGGCAACCACAACATCGGCAACCGCAGCAGCAGCCATCAGAGCAACAGCCTCAACAGCAGCAACCAGAGCAGCAACCAGAGCAGCAACCAGAGCAGCAGCAGCAGCCAGCAGAGCAACAACTCCAACAACAACCGCTGCAGGATACTGCAACCATCTCTCTTCCCTTTTTCCCGCCACCACCACCTGTGCAAAGGATCGCACTCGCGACGCACGCATCTGCATCACCATCACCATCATCAGTTCATCCACCGCCTGCACCAGAGTACAAAATGTCACGCCATACTGTAACGCTTGATATGCTTTGGCGCGAATGGTACCATGGCTTGGCTGGTGGACCTGCAGTTGATGAATTGGAGCGCGAGCACGGCGTTGCGTAGCGGCGAGCAGAGTCAGAACGCCGATGTTATAACCGAAGACGTATAATCATCGATAACATCAGAGATTATGCCACTCAACACAGACTGACCAACGAGGCAGCTGTCACAATCCTAGAAGCGTGTAATGAAAGTAACGTTGCCGTGAAATCAATGTCTGCGGAGTTTGCCGTTGTATGCGCACACAAGTTTTAATTGAGCCAATGTGTTACTTTTAACTGTAGAGCAATAGGTGACCTGGATATGTAGAGAGCAGCAGGTTTCATTTAGGCTCCATTTTATAGTTTGTTGATTCTGTCGTTTCCAGGTCAATCCGATACAGTAAATTTCCTTTTTTCGACGGATCGAACGCACTTGCTGTGCTACACATAGAGTACTAACACAGATCACCATATCCAAGTCTGTTTCGGACTTTGTTGTGGAGTAGCACCAAAAATGGGGCCATAATGAACAAAGCCTCTTTCAATGATAAGAGATTACCTGGTTTTGATCTCGCATGAGTGTGTCAAAAGTGGCGGACTAAACTGCGGTGATTTTCGGTGAAGACAATGAAAATAAGCCCTGAGCAATAAAGTACGGGAGGCGCAGTGTAGCATCAGTAGATGTTATAGTGCACTTGCTGGATGAGAATCACAGCAAGCTCGAATGTCAAGTGCCAGGCATACAAAGAAAATTGCTAGATCTCCTTCATTGATGACTTACTACCCCCATTGAAACTTTGTTTATTCCGCATTTGTCCGGGCATTTCCGGGTAATAGTAGTTTTTTAATCTATGGTTATCTGGGAACAAGATGATAAAAAGAAACTGCTGCTTATCTTTTACATTATGAACGAGATAAAAAACTTCACATTTCCTTTGATTGTCAGGCAATAACATAGATTGAAAGTAGTAGCTGAAGGGCGTCATTGAGAGAAGGAGGATGATGATGAGGTGAGCACCCCAATGCGTCATACTAAAATGTTTGCGGGGTTACGACGACGTGTGAGTCACGCCTACAATTTGAAATCGTGCCCAGATTCTCTCTTTCTTCTCTTATCATACAACACCACACAAGTATACATCATGATATCAAGACAGCTTTGTCGTCGTATCCCAGGGCGAAGAACCACTACTAGCGTCACTACGAGTGCGACTCGACTAACAACACAGACCCGCCTTTATTCGTCATCGTATCGTGATAATGATCGTAACAGCAGTGGAAGCAGCAGTAGCAGCAGTAGCAGTAATAGCAACAATGATAACAACGGTCAGAGTGTCCCTTCACAGCAACAGACGAAAGCGACTGCTCAAGAGCGTTTATCATTTATGCCTGTGGTCAACATGCCCGAAGCTGAATTTGCACATAATGCCTTTTTTTCGTTACATCGACCTTTGTTGGGCTTGTCATCCGATGAAGAGCGACCATTCTTTACAGCAACGTCAACAGCCCGGCATCGTGGCCCTAATCAAATACAAAAAATGTTGGGCATAGAACAACCAAAAGATGGTGATGCTGAAGCAGCACTGAATGCAGGTATGTGACGGGCTGTTATTGAATCCATTGTTTGCTGTGTGTATATATACACGTATGTGCTAAAAGAAACATTCTTTTATCCTTGCGAACAGAAGACGAAGCTGTGACACATTACATGATGAACCTTAGGCCATTTGAACCTCCACGATTGCCTCAGGATACCACCGGCAGCGAAGCAATTGGCCAGCAGAACGAGGACGAAGAAGGAGAAACAGTGGTGACGTTAAGCTTTGAGGATGGGCATTCGGCATACGACGACATTGAAGCGATCCATATGGACCAATCCATGCCTATTTTCCATATGCCCGACAGCGATGAAGTGGTTGATTACTTGACAGCAATGCAAGACAAGTTACAGCAGCGACAACATCAGTTGGATACTTGGAAGGTACAGGATTATCAACAGCAGCAGCAGCAGCAGGAGGAGGAAGAGGATCAAGTACTACAAGTGGAAGAGGAGAACGGTAGAAGACGCGGCGCAAACCGGCCGATTGTTCATGCGGCTACTGCGGCTGAAGCAAGAAAACGGACCATGTCCATACAGCAACATAGACAACGTACAAGACGACAGCGACCGATCGCCATGATAGACAGGAAACAATACACCAAGTAGAAACCTAACAAGAAGAAGCTTGGTTTTTATATATATGCATCTGATATACATCATCGCCCATCCATCATCCATCATGCACACCTGTGTACACCTCCCACATTGCTCTTCCTTTATTTTTCGTATACAATGACTCCTTACCTCCTCGGTAGCTTCCCTCTTCCATCTAACTCTACGCCTTTATCTTTACGCTTTCCTCCCCTCTCTTTCTCTCTCTCTCTGTCCTTTTCCCACCCTCAAGTCCAAACTCTTCCTGTCCTACAACCAACAACAAATTTCTTATATACACTTGCACTATTTAAACATTGTTCATATTCGACATCTGATACATTCAAAGTGTGAAAAAATTGTAAAATATGTAATTAAAGCTGTTTCCATCGGATTGTATATTAATTGTACTCTGCTATATCGTTTGTATAATCAATGATTAAACAGAAGAAAAGCTGAAGAAGCCAAGGACATGTCTTTTAACCGATACCTGTATGTGGTCCCAGCGGTTCAGTTTTTTGTCGATCAGATAATGAATCTTATTCTGAGAAAAAAAATCACACCATTTTGCATAGCAAACTTTCTATTATTTTTTTGGGTTGCTTAAATACCCACGGTACACGTATATGTTTATGTGTGTGTGTGCATAGATAGGCAATGGCCGCTTTTTCTCTCCATTCTTCCTTGGTCTTTTTTAATGTATGTGTGCTTCCGTAATGCCCAGCAAAGAATGCATATGTCCCGACAAGCAATATGCGTTAGATAATAAAAGATAATGATGCATGCATGTAATGAATGCCACAAAGAATAGCGAAAATAAATGATGGAAAGAGGAGAAAAATATGAGCTAAAGTAGTAGAATTAGACAAAGAATAAGTGAGATATGACCGTCGATTCATTCATTCATTCATGAAGCCTTGATACCCTCAGCATTCGTAGTGTTGGGAACGCTCTTTTTGTTATCGCCATCCTCAGCTTCATCTTCTTCATCTGAGACTTTGTATGGTTCCAATTCAGGTTCAGGTCTGGGTGACGGGTGCTGTTCATGATGATGGTTGTGGTTCGATCCGTTCTCTCCAGTGATGGGTGATAGATGCTGTTCTTTGTGAATTTCGTTGGTAGATGATGATGGCGATGGCGATGATTGCTGTTGTGGCGGAGGTGGCGTTGGTGATGCGGGGACGTTTGCTAACTTTCGTGCGGGATTGAATTGTTTGCAATTTGGGCAGGTATATTCTAGCGAGTTATCAAACCAGTTATGCATATAAGCACTCTCTTTTCCTTTTACTCTCACAGGTTGTCACTGTGTATTTGGAGAATTAAGACTTACGTATGAGGTCGATTTCTTGAGGCAGCACCAATCCATTATGTGTAAAGCAATGACGACATATTAAGGCATACTTTGTTTCGGGTCCTTCTTCTCCTACCAAAGCATCGACCAGCTTGTCGTACCATTGACGTTCTTTTGGCTGCTGGGGAACAGGTGTCCTTGCTTGTAAATGTACTGGCGCGAGTCCTCTGGTGCCTGCAGTAGCAGCAGCGGCGGCAGCAGGGCCACCACCTTGTTGCGGTTGGACCATGCCCTGTCCCTGTGGTGATGGACCTGGTCCTGGAGAATCAATGTTTCAGCATATTATTCTGTCACCGTCCTTTCACCTTTCCATTCGACACGGATTTTTCCACAATGAAGTATCCACTCTGTTCCTAATCCACTAACCCCCCCCTGCTAACCTCCACTTCGTTGTCTCAGCTGCTGTTGCTGTGCACCTGGTTGTTGTTGACGTGGGGTAGCACCGGTTGCCATGGCCCGTTGTTGAGCCTGCTGTTCTTGTTTCCTCCTCTGTGCAGCAGCCAAATCGTATCTTTCCAATAATGACTTTGTCGTGTAGTAGGATGTCTTCTTTTTCAGCTCTTCAACCTTGAGTTTTTGTTGTGCGCGTAGAGCGGCCAGGTTGGCTTCTTCGTTTGTTTGTTTTCGGGTATAGAACCATTTCAATAATCGACGCGTGTAGTAGATTCTTATTATTTACATAATCCGAGCACTTCGTTTGTCAGTATACAGGGTTACGTGTATATGGTATACGTGGAGAGTTTGGTTATTGGGTTTTCTTCCTAGAACCTACCCTAGTGGAATCACGAGAACAGGTAACAAAGTCACTGCAAGTGTGTTCCATTCATGTTCGTCACCTTCTCCGTGAAGTACGATAAAACTGTACAACAAGAAGGCTGCCCAAGCAATTGTACCGTATATTATCCATAAAAGACCCGTTCGACGTTCTCGAATCTTGATTTCCGAAAGTCTCACTTCAGCCTTTTGAATGCTTTCGTCGAGTTCGGAGAGGATCTTTTCATAATCATTTGGGTCGGTCTATATTTTCATAAAAAGAAGGTAGTGTTATGACCTGAATGACAGTCTTGTATATATTACCTGGGCCCGTAATCTCGGGGTAACTTTTTCCACTATAGCATACCTTTTGCTTTGAAAATAAAGCACCCATCTCTGACTTTTTCTTTAAATGTGTGCCAAATGAATGAGAGAAGGAGAAAAGAACAAGTCAAATAAAAAGAGGAGAGAAAAAAAAGAAAAGTGAGGCGCGTGTGCACTCGAGAACGGCTTGAAGTCCGCACATGTGCATGGTGGGGCATGTGCCTCGGTTTGTCTTTAGAGTCAATTATTGTTCGGAGCGATATGTATTACGTTTCATACAATGCATTATCTTGTATATTTTCAAAAAGCGTGCATACGAAAACAAAATGTGTGGTACTTTTTAACGACCATTGCGAGTGACAGTGTATGCCATATATCGCAACAACAGCAACAGCTTGGTAAGCGTGGTCGTATACTGATACTTTATGAAAAGTCAATCTGTAGCTTGTCTGTTAATATCCGGTGCTTTTTGTCTTTCGTCGCATGTTTATTATCATCAACTGGTGTAAATGAGATATGCTCCGATGTCGCATTAAATATAACACTTTAAATTGAAAAGCATAACACTTTAATGCATGCTCTTGGATGACCGGATATAGCAGCTAGCAATAGCACATGTTAATTCGGTTATCTAATTATCCATGACGTCTCTGCTTTGATACCACCATACGGATGATGAGGAAAAGCAGCAACCGAGACCAACAGCAGAGAGACAAAGAAGAACAGCTTCAGGTAGGCAGTGTATGTATGTACTTTTCAAGTTACCTTAAACGTATTCATAACTTCGTTCTTCGTTCTTAATGATTCTTCATTGAATAGTGGCTCATGACACTGAGAACGAAGGACGGCGCAGACCACGCAAAACTAACAAGAATAAATTATTTTGGTGTAAGTATTGTTATCGTGATCTGCTTTTGCGTGTTTTCTGCTCGTATCGCTAAAATAAACAATTCCTATAATAACAAGGTCGTCTATCCGCTAAACTTCTTTTTAATTACGATAAAGTCTGTACTACTACACAATTTTGTTCCTCTCTTCTTCCGTCATAGTCTTTGCATCGCCATCGTTCTTATATTATTTGTTTCCCTATGAATATTCTCATAACAGATTTTTGTTGTCCTAAAAAAAAGTTTAAAACACTATATCCTATATCTATAAAAAAGCAATTGAATAGTATGTTTGGTCCAATGATAATCGAGAGTTACTTTCTGTCGTTGTACGGCTCGTCCAGTGAGAAGCCTGTTTTTGGAGAAATGCTGTTATATCTACCCAATGAAACGCTAGTGTTACTCTGTCAGACGTTGAAGGTGTGTGTAAAAACGTACGAAACCAGCACAATTGTGTGCAATGAGTGTGCAAAAGGATACATATCCTACACAAAGCTGTGTGCAAAAAATGTCCAAAAAACTACGTAGACACACATTCTTACACATCGCCTATGGTGAATGGTCTTTGATTCGCAAAGACCTAAAAAAGAGAAACACGTTTTATTTTGTCTTCACAACATTAAAATGTGCAAGGATAAATGTTCAATGGAAAGGGCTTATTTGATGGTCATAAACTGATTCAGCTTGACCGGAAGCAACAACACAGCAAGCCGATTGCTGATCTCTGCCGCGAGTGCCACACTGCCAGCATAATAGCTGGGGCACCAGTCATTTTGAAGCATTATGATCCGTATTGAACAGATGGATTGATGTAATAAATCAATTATAGAGGATCAAGTAATATGTGATGCGTTAGTAAATGATACATCCGGGTAAGTACTTCAGATAGTAGCCAATGTGAATTGCGTGATCCGTTTGTATAATGACAACTTCTTCCTGAGCATAGTTAATCCGTGTTTAACCAAGATGTGTATGGATGAGGAAATGTCCGCATAAGTGTGGTTATGAGGGAAATAACAGCAATCGTTAATGACGGGTCAAATAATATGTGTTATTGATCATGTTGGATACAACAACGTCGATAGGCTGTAACACAAGAGGTACGTTAAAGCCCACATTACTTAAATCTTAATATTGATAGTAATAACAATTATATGCAAGATATGTTGATTTACCTTAAGCTTAGGACGTCTGCACCTCTCAGTTTCAAACGATCTCTTGCATAATTCCGCCGCATGAATGTTGAAGGCTTTTGGCAGGACGACAGGCAACGCGGCCAATGTCTCTTGATTTGGAATGACGCCAAGCTCGTTTGCCTTGTCCACGTTGATGAGAGCCTTGACATAATCTACACCTACTTTCACTGTGCGCGACATTGTGCAAGTGCCGTAATCTGTGCCCGCAAGCTTGATGTCGTAGGCGAATAAGGATGCTTGCTCATGCAAAGGTTTGAGGTCCGTGCACTGCGGGAAATCAATGCAGTGTTGATCTGCTAACGTTGGAACGCTTTTGAACTGTTGTAGATGTAAACGGTGCATACCGTTAAAACGATATCCAACCTGCATGGTTGACAGCCGACAGCACATGGTTCAGACGATAGGATAACTTGCGATCAACCGCATGGTTGAATAAAAAGTAATAGGCGTGGGGTACTCTAGAGAAGCATGATGTAGAACAATACCTAAACGTTAGCTAGCCCCCTTATTACTCAACGTATATATAAAGACGGGATTCTAATGTTATATGGATCCCCATCGTTTTATCCTTTGATATATTCGAGTCTCATCTTGTTTCTATTGATTCACACTGTCTATAATACTCATTCACGTTCCCGATTGTAAGTATCTGGGCCGACACCGTTACAAGGGCTCATGTTTTCGTGAGAAATAGGTTCTTGAATATAGTTTTGACCACGTCGTCACCACTGGCCTTCTGATTTTTCTTTAACTTCTTAATCTTCGACCACAAATTCATAGAAGCCTTCTGTGTTTCGTTCTTTTTCGTCATCAAGTCTGTATTCGTACTTTTCAGCTGCGAAAGACGGCTTTCTGCTTCTAGTTGTTGCTGACTGTTCAGTACTGTTACATTTTCTAGCGACAAGCAAGTTTTCCTTTCGCCGCACATCGTATTGACCCGTTTCACAGAAATTGACCTTTATTTCATATTTAAGAGTGATGATTCAAAGTGGTCAAACTTATAGGTGTGTGAATTAAAAGACGAGTAGAGAAAAAGGAAAACAATATGTGGACAACAATGGAGGCCCAGGTGGCGTAGAAGCAGTCTTCAGTTGTTTCCCATTGAACACGGTGTGCGAGGTCATAGTAAGGTTGCTCATCTCGTATAGGTTGGCGGTCCAGCACCGCGAAGCCATTGCCTAAGTACATGCCGGACACGGCGTCTCAATAGATGCCGCAGTCTAATACCTTGCCGTATACGCTGAGGCTGTTGATAATGCCCGCGACTAATGCAGTGTGGTTCCTGTAGGGGAGATGGGATAGGCGCACTTTCTTGATCTGGGCATCTCCTGATAGAGTGTTGCAGGCGAGAATGATAACGCCGTCTTTAAAGTGAAGTCCTTGGGTTAAGGCAGCTTGAATCACTTCCGGGTCCTCAGAGTAGAGCTCGATGATAACGCGAGGGCCTTCTTGGATTGATTGCGCACCACAATTCTCGGGGAACTGCTGGTTGATGGTGGCAAGAATACGCGGGATTGGTTCGGTACGGCTACTAACGTCGAAGTAGACACTGTCTGCTGAGGCGGGTGATCCACCAACACGCCAGATGTTGGAATGGATAACCCGAGTAGTGCGGGTGTTGTTTTTATCGTCAAGCAATTCTCTAGTCTCTGATTCTTGTCGCATGAGCGACTGTCGATGTTTCTGAACGACTTTGGCGTATGAAAGTCGAGGAACGTCGAGTTTTTGCGGTTTTGGGGGCGATTGGGGTGAGGCAGGGCTTGTACCCTGCCGGGTGTGATTTTTGTGCGGAAGAGCCATGATGCAAATAGATGGAATAACATGGATAAGACGAAATACATAGTATGGGTTTGAAAATTAAAAATGCCAACTTGCTGTACTTAGGAAAAACGTCCACATCAACTAGCTTTTATAACTTTAAAACTAATCACACAGAACGAACGCGTCAGAGAATTGATCTTTCAGCGATAACTTGGTGGACTTCATTATCGTCACTGTCGACGGTAACGCAATTGCAATAGTCATACGCAAAATCCGAGATGTACCTTTTTTACGCATGATATTCCACGTCTATATAATCAAATGTCACATTGAGAGGCAGGAGCTTAGGGTTGGTCCCTCAACAACCATGACATACAACTAAGCTTATATAAAGTCTTTTTGTCCCAGGGAAATATTAGCGTAGTATACCTCAAATTGCTACATACTCTTTCTTTTGAGCAGTGTTACTATTAAATTGAGCGCAGTGACTTCATATTGATTTAGCCTCTCAACTTTTGATGCGACACCATAACCCTTCGTCGGGTACCTTTATCCTCCTTACTGGGAGGATAACACTCTCATTAATTTTGGCTTGCATGCTACAACGCACAAAATAGCACGATCATTTTCTATACAACAAACGCGTCAATGTTTTCCCGTACTTGTGTGCAGCGGAAGCAATTGCAGAAAATTCATGCATCGGGAACTTGCCTTCCCACGAGTCCTGTACAAACTCTTTACTCCTTCCCCCTTCATTCTTTATCCATTCATGACACATTAGCAATACGTTATCAAAAGAAAGGGCAGGTCTTTAGCTTTAACATGATACTAATATCATGTACAGTTACGACGATAATTGCGGCGGAATATTGCTTTGGAAATTGCCTAGTCTTAAAAAGACGATGCCAGGTTCCCCTTCCACCGTGTCTAAAACTTGTTTCTCCAACAATCGAATCTGAAGCATGCAGTTGGTTCGTGTCAGTTGCGACAGTGACCTCTTCTTCCTTCCTTTTCATATAAACTGACTATGTTCGTCATTCAGCAAAGAAAGATTCATGTAGAGCAGAGCCGTGGCTATAGAATGATGCCAATATTGATACAATCCTCGAATAATAAACGACGACACTATAGCTAATAATGTAGAATGGTCAATGAAAAACGATCGTTTTTCTGCCGCACTGTTGACTGAAACATGCATTGTGCTCTTTCTTAATGTTGACCTCATCGCCTATGCGCTCGTTTGGCTATTGGACAACAGACAAATCACGCAATTGCCAAAGAATCTAATCGATTGTTCCAATTATTCACAACGAATCTTATATAAAAAGGTACGCGTACCCACCCATCCATAGTTCTTTGGCCTCTTCTCTTCCGCTTCTTTCTCCTTCTCTTTCTCCTTCTCCTCCTCGTCACCAACTGTACGTATAACTCTTGGGAAACGGGATCCATCGCATGGCCGTGCGTGTGGTAGTGTGCATGTCTGTCAAGAAGTATCACGACGACTCACGATCAAATCTCTTGCTTTCTTTCATTTCTATAGCCGTCTCCTCCTCGGCCTCGCCCGGTTACTGCTTTAAAGGAGGAGAGAAGCAAGAGTGTACATGGTGTGTGTCAAAGATGATGATGACTGTGCTATTGGTTACTCACGCTCGAGCCTCTTCTTTTTTTTTTTTTGATAGCTCTGTCTCTCTTGCTCTTGCTCTCTCTGGACCGACTGTCTTTGCGTACTTTGCTCCCAAATTCCAACATTAGGAGGGGATACGCGTACGACGTTGCTGATACGTAACATACCACGCAATTTTACCCAGGTAGGTTTCGTCCCCACCAACAAACCTCTCATTGTCACTGCAATCCATCTCCATCTTCTGTGCTTACATACTATGCTTAATCTTCGACAAATCCCTAACGGACCTTTCTCTCTTATTCTATCTCATGCTTTGATTAGCAAATGCTGAAGGAGGACCTTGACGCCACGCACAGCGGAACATACGATTTTTTATTTCTGAGTTTCGACTCAAGGCGCAATCGCAACGTTGGATACGCGTTTGTCAACTTTTCCGACGTTGGGTAAGTGCTTCATTATATTTTTTCACTGCTGCTGCTGACATTACCGTTGCTCCCATTGTCAAGTGGAGTGTCCCACTAATTACATATGAGTACGTGTACTATAAATAGCTTTGTAATAACATTCGCAGAAAAATTCGGCTGGTATGTATTATCGCATCGCTTGTTCTCTCTCTCTCCTTTTGCACCTTCCAAAAATTAATGTACTCAATTTCTCAATGACATATTGGCAACAACATCAATGACAAAGAGTGGCCGCCACATCGGGGAAGAAGAGGCAAGTTTCCTTTTTTCTTTTTCACGTGCTTTTGTTAGTTGTTCTGCTCTAACACATTTTTGGTGCTTTGTTTTGATGTAGCCCTTCCCCGAACCCGACACAATGCCAATGCATTTCTAAATAGCTTCCTCATACTTAAAAAATTACAATAAAAATACAGTTATACCTTTGCTTATACAATTTGAAAAGTACGAATAGCATTTAGTTGGATTAGTAGCTCCATGTATACAGTAGCAGGTACATCCAGCTGGCTTAGAGCTTTCTTTCTAAAGGACAAATGATACAACGTCAAATAGAATTTCGGAATACATGAGCGATAGAAGGATAGCGTCACACTGTATAAAATAAAAGAGCTACTGTACGTGCAAACAAATAAATCATCCTTTTACTTTAATAGAAAAAAAGAGACCATTGTTCATGCAGTGTGGCACGTAAAAATAAGCTTATATAAGGCAAGGTTGGCTGTAACATTTAGGGGGCTTACATAGCCTTTTGGGTGGCCAAAACGTAAATCCATGAGACGGTTATGGAATATGATTTTTGAGAGTAATAGCTGCAATGGGTGGGTAGTCATGGTTGGAATCGCTTCGAACGTCCTTTGCCGATTTCTGTTTTCCTTAAATGGATAGTTTTAACGTTAAGTGTGATAAACCGTTGGCCTGTGCGTATACAGCACGCATGCCGAAGGTTTAAGATAGTCCAAGTCAGGGGAGGTCGAAGATTTTAATAAACTGTTAGCTTCCGAAATATAGATGAACAAGCCCATAACCGCCTACGTCATGATGATGGTGTAAATTCACCGTACTTGAAACAAGCGGTCCTGGACAACTGTATTATGGACGAGGTCTCATAACATGTAATTAACTACAGGAGTAATTCGGCTGAGCACAAGATATATACGTAAGTATCACTGTTCGTTTCTATGCCATGTTTATCATCAAGGTTAAAGATATCATTTCTACACATATATAACAACACATTACGTCTTGTTTCATCAGTTTATCAGTATTACTGTGGCGTATGGTCAGGATTCCATCCACCCGAAGACGGTGGGTAATATGGCAGTTGTTGATGTTGCTGGTGCTGTTGTTGGCTCTGCAAGATCTACGCCAACTGGCTTAATGCAGCAGCAGGATCTGTGATGGCTGCCTGTTGTTGTGGTTATTGCTGAGGGTCAACACCAGCGGTAGATGAAAGTAAACCTGGTTGGTGGTGGTGGTTGTTATGTCGTGGTCGCAGGCGGGATAGGCTGCACTTGCTGCGTTGGAGGTGGTACTGGATGGTGATAGTGCTGTTGTGCTGCCATTTGAGTCTAGAAAAATTACACACACATACGTGAATATATGACGTAGAAAAACACTGAATGAGCGTGGTTTTTCTTCCTTTTAAGGCTAAATAGTTCTTTGTACGCCTGCCAACGAGAAGTGTATATATTTGATCCAAGAAGGCAATCATGGCTACTCTGAGCATTATCAAGAGACGTAAGAATTCCCAGTATAGCAACTGATTTTCTTTCCGCACGTTTCTCGATGGGTTGTTCTGATATGTCACATTAAAATATGGCGTGCTATAGACTGGATCCTGAGAACTAAAAGCAAGGCGACCACAAGGAGTAAGTATATATAGCTGGGAGTGGCTATTTGTTGCAGCATGGTGACTAAAGATCAAACAGAGGTTTCAACTTTGGTAAGGCCCACGCTCCAACTCCTTCCCCCCACAGTTTTTTTGGAATTTCAAGTCAGCCACCAGAGACACTATACTACGCACTAAGTGGCTGTGTAGTATAACAACAGCCTGGTTTACAGCACGATACTACAGGCTTATCTTCGCTCCAATCAGTGAAAAAATCTACTGTATATTGATGTGGATTGACTTTAAATATCACAAGCTATTGGCTAAAGTTTATTATTGTCAGCAAGATGATGAATGGACTATTATGAGAGAAATACCGGTTGGATTTATCAGCATGGACACTGCAAGAGAATGATGCTAACCGTCCAGGGATGGAAGGTTCCATGAAAAAAAACCATTTTTCTACATAATGCAGGTAGAGAAGCTGAGATAATATAACAGAAAAGGCTACAGTACATAGCATGTCATTTTATATAGTGTGCGTGCGGACATAGCAGTAGTAATCTCATAGTTATTTATCAATCAGAGCTTGATTAGCATTGTTTTCTGAAAAAACGGATTTTGGTTCGGTTACATGATTAACCGTTCGGAGAAAGTAATTTCCGAAATCCGTTTCCGTGATTTTTTTGAAACGGCTAGGTAGGCGGTAAAAATAAGGGAACGAGTTTGTCACATGAGCGACTGAACTTCGTCCTAGGAACAATGATTCCGCAATGAAAAGAATACTGACCCAAAATTTGCAAACCGCAAATCCGCGCCGCAAATTATGCGTGTACGGCTAATGAGTTTTCCGCTCACACAGAAAGTGGCTGAGTGTGCCTGAATTTCCTATTATCAGCGCAAATAAGCATGTCTCCCAATATACGTCAAAAGCGTAAACAAACAACAAAAGCCTATCAATTCTCGGATAAAGGGAAGAAGCTTATCAGATTGACAAGCACGGTCAATAAGTCGACTGCAAGTGATATAACCACGCCATTCGAAATTCGAGCATCATCACTGCCAGCTAATTCTTCTCCATCTGACGGATGGTCAACTGATGATGAAGCGGACCATGTTGACGATCTGCCAAGATGTCAGACTGCAGCTGCCAAGCGTGCAGTACGCTGGTCTAACCTTTTTCCTGCGTTGCTCAAAGTCTATAAAGAAGGGTATAAGCAAGCACCGGTCTCATAGGCACTCGAGCCTGCCATCCATAAGATTTGCGGTTGCGCTGCTGATAAAAAAGCCCACAAGGCTGTCGCCTGTATCTTTTAAGTGCGGTAAGTATAGGTTTTGGGATACTTTATAAGTAAATAATACCCTTGTTTTTTCTAGGTATTCGACAGTTTGACATCGAATACTGCAAGTCGTGCCCTGACTACGGTTTGCCTTTGGTGCTAATGCGCAGTCATAAGGTTCCTCTGACGCCAAAAGCCCCCGGCCATGCAGTGCATATCAAGTCGATGCAGACAAATCACAATTTGCATTACATTTGCCGCGTCTCTGTGCACAATATTGCAAAATGGCTACAAGCAGATTTTGAGCAAGAGGTATTACTTTTTCTGGGCAATCTTTCATCTAGCGACCTTTTAAATGTACTTTTTGTTTTTTTAGGTTCCTGCTTCTCTCAAGTCTCGCTTGAACGATGCGCTGCCTATCTTTGGCAGAATACTTCTAAGCTTGAAAAAGCAGTTGAGGAAAGAGTTCGGTGTAGAGAACAATGTCTGCCCAGGTTGCAGATACGTGGTACTGTAGTGATTCAATTTTTTTGATTTAAAATTAAGATATACAAAAGTATGCCTACATATTTTTATGGTTGTCATGGTTAAATCTATGGTAGGAGCACGAAAAGACTATAGCACTAGACGGAAGCTTCCAGCTACGGCGCTTTCGTCACGTAAAGGATGTCCAGGGTGTAAAGTTTAAAGATGAAGAAGAAGTGAACATGCTCTGGGTTAACGATGAAACGCTCATCCCTTATAATGAATCGGTAAGATATATATTCTGAGAGTCATGTAACAGTATCTAATACAGTTATATTGATTACATGTATAAGGCTAAAGATGGCTGTGCCTCTTTTGGCGCGCTTGAAAAGCAAGACGGATCGACCAAGGGTCTTGATTAAACCGGTGCTTTTGCGTGTACCTGTGGTCGCCACGGCTATCCGATTGCTATAGTCGATATGCGTAGCAAAGGCGAACGGTATTTAGCTTGCTGTTCCTCTTTATTGTCTGGTCATGTATAAAGTACTCACTCTGTGTACGTTTAGTTATACCTATGTTCTTAGTGTCTTGAAAAAAGTGACATACAACGAACTGTACGGAAACAACATTCGTATTATGTACGATGTTGGTTGTAAGCTACGAACTGCTTTAAAGGTACTACTTATAACTTACCTCATGTGCACGGTGTCCACATCCTAACATAATTTTCTAGAAAACACCAGAGTTGAAGGACATCGAAGATGTTCCCATTGCGGTCGGTATCTTTCATATTACCGGACACAATGTTGCTTGCCAAATTCAATTTCATCCTCGTTTGGTAAAAGGCTTTGGCATGATCGATGGCGAGTGACTAGAGCGAATGTGGTCATACCTCAACGGTTTTGTATCCATCACACGTACTATGTCGTCTCTCAACAGGCGACTCGCCTTTACTATTGCGCTCGAGTTTTTCGCAAAAGAAAAATTGACAACATTGGTACATAAAATCATTATATATAATTGCTAAAGCCTTAAAAGAGGATGGCACTATATATTAACGCAAATATTTAAGGTTTTACAATCCAACGGAAACATGCGCGCGCCCTTCGATTGCTAAACGACGCCGAAAAAGCCCTTCGTGATGCCAACTATTTGGATAAGCTAGAAGTTTTTTTTACAAAAATGGAACGAACGCATAGCACTTGCAAAATCTGATCCCATCACAGAAAGTGGACGAACCAAAAAAAAAGTTAGCAATGCATATGAAATTCTTCGTGTAGCCGTTTCAATCTATGACATCATTGATCGAGCATTCAAGAAGCAAGGCAACGGTAAGGATACATATTTCCTGTTCTTTTCTTTTCTTCCTTTCCTAAACTATATGCCTAGTTACTCACTAAATAGATAATACATCTCTACAAAGGTCACAACCGTACTCAAATCTTTCAGGCCAAAAAGATCCAGCCCGTCCAAAAATGCTCGGATAGTTATAATAACGTCGCTAGAAAACATTCGGTGATAGGTAAAAGACATGCTCTACATATTTTTCTACTGTTTTTTTCTCACAAACCGCAATAAATGTTTTTCAGGCTTGAGCCCATTTGAGTACAGTGTTTCTAGTATATTGGCGAAAAACAGCCAGTTCAGAAAGCATGCCAATCTTCTTAATACCATAGGTGATGGGCTACCTTACGATGCTTTACATGGCTATCTGAGAGCTAAAGAAGAGTCGCATATGTTGAAGGTCTGCACAGTATTATATTAGGTTCTTTTTGGATTCGCTCTCATTACAGATATAAACACATATTATAGGACGAAGCAATTTCGGTGCTGAGATATGGAAACGACGTCGTTAACAACCTCACAGCTGCTGCCAAGGATCCCGAGGTTGGGGTTAATATTTCGGACGAAGACCTTGGGACAATCGGTGTTTGCAAGCAGAAGCTCGTGGGGGCTAAGCGTTGGTACGAAGAGCAGAAAACTCGTCTTACTAAAATTGCAGCAGGGCTACGATCTGTATCAACCACCATTAGCAATCAGGAAGAAGATGACGAACAAACTGATGAAGTTGACGACGAAGAACCGGCAGCCCAGTTCAATTCGAAAACTGGATTGAAAACATTAATTAATTGAAAAGAACAAAACTTCATACAAATACTTGATCCTTTACATCCATAGATACAATATTCAAATATATTTACCGCTATTGCTCATACTTGCGTCTCGGATAGTTGGATAGTGCACAGACAGAGTGTAAATCAGCTTAAAAGTGGTAGCAGCTCGTTATTCAAAAGCGTGCATTTTTCTTCATCACGGGAAGACAACCATAGTAACAAACCTGAAACATTGGTAGAAAACAGAACTCTCAAAAGATCGAATCTGTGAACCTTTGTTTTCGACATCGACATAAAACTTACTGTAACTATCTTGAGCAAATTTGAAAGTAAAATTCCATAACAGTGTATGACACAGATAGCCTACTAGCTATAGGCATTGGGTCAAAACATATAGTCCAACAAGGTTCTTTATACTTCATGTCGCTGCCTAGTATGGTCAAATCTTTTGCCAAAAAGGAAGTATTGTGTTACCTTTATCCACGTTAACACCTACTGCGCATCGCACTACCACCTCCAGCACCTCAGCATAAAAATATCATCGATTCCCATGAGCTTTAAATATGTTGTAAAGCAGTGCTCAAGGAGTCGATTGATATTTAGTTGATGGGCTGTACGATTTGTTTACGTGGATGAAACAATATTAAAAGACGAGAGGTGGATATGGAAAACGGTGTGATTTTTGCAGTAAAGCAAAGGGGTTAGTTAGCCTGTCCTTTTGATCAAAAACGGTCTGTTTCGACAAAAACATTTCTGACAGATTTTCATGTTTCATCCAAGCATATAGAAGACGATGAGACGAATACGATGATACCACCATATTCAGCTGTTATCGTCTCCAAAAAGACACTTTTGTCGATGGTTTTTTTGATTTGTTTTCATAAACCGCTCGTTTCGTGAAACGCTTCTTCCTGATACAGATGATGGTATGCCAGTTCGCATTTGATATGTAGTAGGAAGGCCGTTTACTAGATTGATACTAGAAGTAATTTACTCACAGTCTTTTAAAGCCACAAAGCAACGTGAAAATGCCCAGCCGTAAATTCGATGACAAAGAAGAGGGCTCTGAAGCTTGCCAACGGCAAATCGATGACAAGTAAAAGGGGTCAGGACTCTATACATGTCGACGTTTATTAAAGTAGCTAAAGTATATGACACAACATATACGAGCTGCTTCAGCTTCATCAGCAACAGTTTATCGATGTACTGCAGTGAAAATACATGTAGAAGATCTTCTTCCTATGATGCACCGGTGCAATTATGTGCAGACGATGTTCTTCCTATGAATTGCACCGGTGCAATTACGTGCAGACGATGTTCTTCCTATAAATTGCATCGGTGCAATTATGTGCAGACGATGCTGTTCCTATAAATTGCTCCTGTTGTGCAAAATATGATCTGGCAGCTATTCAAAAATCAGCAATATTATTGTATCATGCCTCGATACATACATATATCGTAACAATTAGCATTCAATGCGACCTTTACATGATATGATCTGCAAAGGCCAATCAATACAGTATATTCTTTGATAATTATCAATAAAAAGCTGCCACCTATACATATAATATCGCCAAATGTTAATATATACAAATACACTGTAGGAAAGAAAAAACCTTAATATACCTTAAAAAACCTGAATATACCTTATATTATCTGGTTTCTCTGATTCGTCTTATTGGTCGGCTGAAGCGTGGAATGCGTTCAACTGTGTTTATGATTGGGTTCATACATCGTGTCTTATTGGTCGTTGTACGTACAGCTGTATCCGTTTGGGGGCATCATTGGATTTCATCAGCTATGATATTCACATTTCTCCATTGACCTTCTGTCATATTATTTGTGCAAAAACTGATTTTGATTACTGTAGATGTCAACATGTTTATTATAAATCTTTGGCAAATCATATTTGATTGTGTAGTATACAAGCAAATTACGTGTTCATTTCTAGTTAGTTGCGACCACTGATATACGAAAAAATTATTCGATAAGAGATGACTGTATTTTATTCATAGGTCAAAATTGTAATTGGGCATTCTGTTGTAATTAGTTGCGACCACGACCACGACCACCACAAGGACCACGACCGCCACGACCACCACGAGCACCGGCGCAAGAGCCACTGGTGCTGTCAGATAAGTCATCAGCAGAGCCATCACATGAACGGGCGCGTTTGCGCGATGTGGTCTCTGTTTTAATCGTGTTAGCATATCGTGGATGCTCGTTTCATGCTATGCAATATGGATCGTTGATCTATTGTTTACCTTGGTGTAAAGACAGCAACAAACTTGGCAGTTGCGCCGTTTCCTCCTCTTCTGACTCTGATACTAGGAGCCGTGAAACGACGTCTGTAGTTGCTGTTGACAGCAATGCGACCTCACGGTGCTGACGATCACTGCTTGAATACAACCAGTGTGTGAGTATGTAGTTGCTATAAAGTATGTCAAGTACATTAGCATTGATAGAGTATATATACCTTTCTTCTGAAGAAACAGATGTTTCCTCTTGTGTAGCGCTTGATGATGTATTATGACGTCTCAAAACTGTAAAATTTTAAAGGTAAACATTATATGTATATATACCGGAAACGCTAATACTCCTAGTATGTACTTACTGCTCTTTTTGGAGACGCCGCCCTGGGCAACGCGTCTCTTGTAACCTATTGCGCGATCCCCGCGAAGCTACAGGATCTTGTTCGCAGCCCAACTGTTCACGCACGCAGCCAAGGGTGCAAATCCTTGGCATGCGCTCTCCAAGTCTTCCCGCGCCTTCAAGGTCGTCTCTGGCATGCTGACCAGGTCGTTCGAAGTAGAATACCATCGACAATTATCCCAGCGCATCCCCATACGTTGTCCCTGATATCGACTTCGTCGGTGCGCTTGATATCCAATTGGTGCTCCCTGGCAACGTCGTGGCGCAGACTGGTCAGCTCCTCCATTACAAACTTCGTCTGTGAGTCGACTTTGCGTTTGTGGGACCGTGTCAAGTGAATGCCGTCGAACAGCCCAGAAGAAAACGCTCGTGATACGGAGCTGGAGGATTCCACAGAGGGACGTGAAAGGACAGCATTTCTGATACTTTCAACAGCCCCTCCTATAAGGTTTACTGATGTTGAGAGATCCTCAAGGGCCTTAACAATGACATCAACTTCTCTCGCCAAGGAGCCGACCGATCGCGCAAGAGCAAGCATTGAATCGTTACTGTCCTTGATAGCGTTAAGAATTGCTTAAATTGGAGGATCCACGTTGAGTTGTTTCAGTGTGATATTTTTTATTGACGAAAGAGGAGAAGGAAACGAAAAGAAAATATTCAAACGGCAAGGTGAAACATATAAGGGGAAAAAGATCATCTGTGCTTTGATACTGCCTAAAATGGAAATCACCATAGATACCACAGTTCACCCAGAAGTTTGTAGTCTTCATATACTTTCACCAAGGCAAGTAATCTGACAGCGTCTCCATTATAATGTCTATCCATCCATCTCGACGGTTGCGCGTGCTTTTTGCTTTGAGTTGGACCTGTAAAAGTCGTTGAAAGCTTCATCTTCTTGCGTTTCTTCATTGATATTTTTTTTTAATATCGCTTATCCCTTCCCCTTCCCTCTCCCGCGCACCATACGTATCGCCTAGTAGCAGCTGTTTCTATCCATCTTCGGATGTTGCAGCGCCTCATGCGAACGGCATACTTCCCACTCCAGGCAGCCTTCGGCTCTTGCTTTCACTCTCTCACTCTACGTGTCCGGGTGGAATTACATGGAAAGGGCAGAGTTTTCTTTTTTGTGAAAAACGCTTGCTAAATTACTGTGATTATATTTTATTTTAGATACAGAGATTGTGCTTCATGAATTTAACAAAAGCACCCCTTTACTGGTTATAGATCTGAGCCAAACGGCCCTTGAGTTCTTGAACCATATCGGTACGCTTGACCGTAGCACCGCTGCCCTGGCTATCATCCTTGCTTCGCATATCCTTGATACGGATTTCACCCTTATCCAATTCATCCCGACCGATAATGACAGCCAAAGGAATATGATCCTTTTCACAAGCAGCCCACTGCTTATCCAACTTGGGCTTATTCTTGAACAAGAAAGAAGCCTTGACATCGTTCTTCCATAATTCGTTGGCAATCTCCATACGTTCCTTGAGTAAACCGTCACCGACAGCAATAACATACACTTCGGTCTCGTTCGACTTGATCTCTTCAGCCTTTTGCTTGGACATCAAGATTGAAAAGACACGTTCAACACCGATGGAAACACCAACACAGGGGATTTGCAAGTTGGGTTGTCCCTTTTTGTTGACACCAGAGAACATGCCAACCAAGTTGTCATAACGACCACCAGCAGCGATAGAGCCAACGCCAACAGTCGACTCGTCTAATTCGTCCGAGTTGGGCTTGGTCTTGGGCTTCTTGCCTTCAGTAACAGCTATCATGTTTCATATATGTATTAAAATGCCATTTTCTCTTATCGTGTATATGACAAGAAACAGAAGAGTTTTTTATTTTTACCTGGAGGAGCAGATTTTTCAGTAACGGCTTCATAAATGATGCCGGTATAATAGTCGAGACCACGAGCCAAGCTCATATCGAACGACATCTAAAAAAAACATGAAAAGGCAAAGTAAGTTAATAATGGTCCTTGGTTTCTAGCCAAATTTTCTCTTTAAAATCTATATACCTTCTTGGTGATATCAAAGATGTCCATATAGTCGAACAAAAGACCCATATCTGCAAGACCTTGTTTTGCGCTCGCATTGTTGCTCAAAGCCTCATCAGCATTAAGCTTCTCCAACAGATCTCTACCACCCTTCAATTTGACGTATTCACCAATCTTGTCTGCGACTTCCTCGGGCAATCCCTTTTCTTCGGTCATTTCCTTCTTGACGTCTTCCCATGGCGACTAATAAATAGAAGTATATATGTATTAGATATACTACTTGTTTCTTCCATCCATCATAATTAGTCATCCCCAGGTGATTTTTACCTTATCAAGCTTGTCGACAGCGGATGAAATAGGACGGATCTTTTCTTCAGGCACACCACAGACTTCGAAAATACCATCCAAAATCTTTCTGTGGTTGAGCTACATATGGAAAAAGAAACGGACAAGATTAATTACAATCCTTCACTTCCAATCATTATCCCCACTTGATTACGAAAAGGGGGGAAGGGGGGGGGAAGGCTTACCTTGACGGTATATTGGCCGACATCCAATGCATCCAGTGCCTCAGTCAAAATTTTCAAAATTTCAGAGTCTGCGATCATCGAGTCATAGGTGCCAGCAATATCGAAATCCTGCAAGAACAATTGTAGATGAGCATTTGCTTTTCTCCATGCACACACACACACGCACACAAAGTTCCTATCCAACTCACACATTGATAGAATTCTCGCATACGACCCTTGGTCATCGCAGGCTGATCACGACGGTAGACCTTGGCAATGTGGTATCGCTTGAAGTTTTGGTATTCTTTGCCGTTCATTGCAAGGAAACGAGCAAATGGGACCTATCATCCATTTGACGACACAGATTTCCATGAGTATACTCCTTTTTCCTTCCTCTCTCTCTCTCTCTTCTCGCGACATTTTCGTTTATCAAATGATAATTTTACCGTCAAATCGTAACGGAGCGAGCATTCTTCGCCACCCTGATCTGCCAAATCGTAGATCAATTTACTATCTTCACCGTATTTGCCAGCAAGAATTTCCTTTTTGTTTTTTGATATTTTCAAGATGAATTGTTTGAATTATTAGCACACTGTTTCTCTTTTTTCTTTTTGCTTTCTTTTTTTTGCTATTTACCTTAAGTTCAAACACGGGCGTGTCAATAGTGACAGCACCGTGCTTCTTGAACACCTTGCTGATGGTGGAAAACACCTTTTCACGAATGGCCATTTCCTTGTCGTTGTGGTCTTTGGTACCCTATCCAAAGCAATCAATCAGGCATTCCCCGCAATTGGAATTAATTTGTCACAAAAGTGGTTGGAATGAAAGGAAAAAAGTCAATGTACCTTTGCGGTTTTCAGGGTAAAAGCATTCTTGCCAGCCTTGCCCTTTTTCTTCTTGTCGCCACCAGACAAGGCGTCCAGTTCCTGCTTCAAGCCCTTCAAGACAGCGATTTCAGCATCAATATCAGTCGATTCGGCATTGTTGGTCTTGAGCTGTTTAATTTTATCTTCTTGTGCACGAATGGACAAAGCCAAACTCGCTTTACGGTCTTCAGCCATGGTGGAGTTTTTTCTTTTTAGTTGGGCTAAAAAAGGGGGAAAGAGAATATATGTGTCAAAACTTTTCGGGTAGTAAAACCCGAAAAAAATATATAGACAGACCGGGATTTTCTGACTCACTCCGGTCTTTTGGCATTGATTACCTGATTAGACCATGGTAGCAATAGTGAGTAATGAACTGACATAGATATTACTTCATCACACGAGGCTTGAATCATCCGGTATCTAATATCACTGCTGCTGCGAAGAAATGATAGAGCTGTAATGGTTAACAGTAGAAGCTGGATTACACGTAAATAGTGTCATACATTACTGGCTATAGATGACTTCATCGCTCTCGACATTGGTTTTGGGCTCTACTAAGCGATCAACACCCTAATATAAGAGAAATGTATACAATAAATCCACCTTGCTAAGGCTACTTTCTTTATAATGAAGTCAGTTAAATCATGAATGCCCGGTATATCCAATCGTCATGACATTATCTGGAAATTATTAACTTGGAGCATATACAGAATGACTTTATCTTCGGAGCTCTTTTGAACATCTTTAAGCATCATTTCCACGTAGACTATGATGGTTTTTCTTTAAAAAAAAGTAGTACGCATCATTGTACAGTAACAGAAGTGAAGAAGTTGTTTTTTATTTTTTATGATATAGAAGCATGCTACTAATAAGATGTAAGGAAAGGCTCTTCAGCAGAGCGGAAGTCGACTCTTGGTATGGATTTGGACAGTATTGTGCTACGAATAATTTCCACTGTGTATTGTAATTGACCGTAGCATATCCGTAAGAAGCGCATTATTGACAAGTGTAAGGTCAGAAATCCTCACTGATATTGAGATACTTCAGCGCAAGATGACGAATATCTTGAGCTCGTTGCTAAGAGCTAATAATTGTGGTGGTGTTATTATTCTAGTAGTAGTAGCTTTTAGTGTGTTCAGGGAAATCTAAACGTCCTCAAGTACACGTAATATTAGAGCCGTTTCAGGAAAGTCTATGGAAATAAAGGCATGCGGACAGGTTAACTCAAAATTCAAGAATATACCGGAAGCAGTACATATAATCTTTCCAAGTCTCCTGTTGTTGGTAAGTGCAAAGACAATGTCGAGCACTCGGAGGCCTGTGTTCTTAATATAGCGTGCTTATATGCTGCTAGCACGTAGCCTATCCAATGACTATTATGTCTATTCGATTATGTGTAAGGCGTCTCTTGCCTAATAGTGCAATAAATTGCTATCTCCTGCAGACTGCTAAAAAAACCGGGACTGTTCACAAAGTGAGGATGATGCTCTTTAAAATATGTACCGAAGTTCGCCGGTAGGTTACTCTACTCCTCCTGCTACTGTACCACTGCTAGACGATCCTCCAGTGCTTCGTCTGACGGCAATTGCTCTAATGTCAACGCCTTCTTCAGCAACTTGTTGGTGTGAGATTATATTGGCAATTGTGATGTTTAGAGAACGAGTGTTAAGGAAGAAGGGTCGAGAAAAGGTAAAGATCAAGGAAACTGTTATATACAAACGGATGTCCTTTCCCAGAATGCTGCACTAAGTATAAGAAGCTACTGCCCTTTCTAAACGAGCTTTACATTGCTGGATACAATGTCCAGTTGTCTTAAAGCGAAATATTTATTATATGAAGGCAATTCTTAATTCCATTTCTTCTTGGTGTCCATTATGTAAGCTAGACAGGGAAGAAGACGGTGAAACAAACATTTACAGCGTTTATGCTACTTGTGAACCCATGTATTGGAGAAACATAAAAGATGGTCAAAAAAAAGAAAGTTATTTTCAATTCATATCATTTTAAAGAGAAATGGCATCACAAGAAAAGATTAAGGGCTGGACTTGCTTTGGAAAAGGTTTGTAATAGGCGGTAATAAACCCAATACCATCACTATTATTAACCAATTAACTAACAATATCCTCTATCTCAACAACGACGACGACAACAACAAACCTTGAAATCTATCATGAAAACAAGGCAAACCGTTGGAGCTGACTGACCTACCACGCAAGCAATTTGACGATGACACGGTAGAAATGGATATCACTCATTGTGGTATTTGTGCCTCTGATTTATTCACCTTGGACTCGGGATGGGGAGCAACAGAGTGAGTACAATTTAACACAATGATTGTATACATATCTGTCACGTGTTCAAATTTTCATGTATCAAAGACCTCATCGAGTCGCTTACAAACTAACCTTCAATTAAACATATAGCTACCCTTGCATTGTTGGTCACGAAATCACCGGTGTAGTGACAAAGGTGGGTTTTTTTTCTCTTGATAATTGCAAGGGTATTAGTTGCCAGCATACACAAATTTCATACCCTATCCGGTTCATCTAGGTCGGGAAAAATGTAAAGAACGTGAAAGTAGGAGATCGAGCTGGCGTGGGTGCTCAATGCGGCTCATGCTTGAACTGTGATTTCTGCAACGACCACGAGGAAAATACTTGTGAGAAAGGCGTGATTCCAACGTACAATGGTCGTTGGCCAAACGGTGACAAAACGTTTGGTGGTAAGTTGAGAGGAAATGGTCTAAATTGTTTATCTTAATTGTTGTACACAACGACTCAACACTGTGATATTGTTTATAAATTCACGCTTCGAGTTTCTTTAAGGTTATGCGGACAAATGGAGCGGTCACCATCATTTTGTGTTCAAAGTGCCTGATAACATGCCGAACGAAATTGCTGCTACCTTTTTCTGTGCTGGCATTACGACCTATGCACCCTTGAAGCGTCACGGTGTGACCAAGGGTTCCAGAGTTGGTGTGATCGGTATCGGTGAGTTTACATGCATTTTCTTATCTGTCGGTTTTCTTATACAAAGTAATAACTCGATTGTGGTTAGGTGGACTGGGTCACTATGGTGTAAGTATTTAATCTGTTTGTTATGCGTATCTATGTACTGAAGGAATGCTTCCACTATACAATATAGACGCAATGGGCAAAAGCCATGGGTGCAGAAGTGATTGCCCTATCCCACTCAAACAGGAAGCGTGACGACGCCTTAAAGCTGGGCTGTGATGATTTTATCGCGGCCGATGAAGATGCCAAGTTTGCGCAATACAAGGGGAAGCTCACCCACATTCTCTGTACCAGCTTTGCCAGAAATTTTGACTGGGCCAAGTATCTCGGTTTGCTCCGAGCAAACGGTGTGTTTATCATGGTGGCCGCCCCTGACGCGCCTTTGACAGATATTCCAACAATGTTGTTGGTGCTCAAGCAGATTTCGATCACAGGTTCAGCTATCGGTTCACCGGACGAAATTAGAGACATGCTCGATTTCGCTGCCAAGACGGGGGTCAAGCCATGGATACAAAAGTATCCAATGAGTAAAGCACCTGAGGCAGTACAGGCCATGCGCGACGGTAAAGCACGATATAGATTTATACTTTGTAACAAAGACGAATAAACAAAGCGATCATCTGCAATCGATCGTGGTTAATAATGCGGACTTATGCGCTATTGTACACTAAGACACGCGGGGTCATCACGCGTCCACAAACTGTAATACGTGGTTACCTTTTTCTTTCCATTTGTTAGTATTATGGAGACTAATAATACTTTGACGAGTCAATTGGTGGGCGTTGTCTTTGGGTTGAGCGACACAGCAATTGAAGTACCTGCACTTGGCGTCCGCATTCCAATTCTCGAACTACTGCATGCCATCTTGATCAACTATACGTACCGTACTGCGCTCAAGCAAAGTCATGTCGAGATTGGTTGGGGCCAGGGATTGCTTGCAACCATTGTCATGGCTGCTGGAGGTGGATCGACTTCAGCCTTGTTGCTTGGCAACCCTCTTGGTATTCTAAAGAATAACAGGTTCTGGGGTATATACGGGGTAAAGTATCTTTCAGATATTCGCTTTGAAAACAAAAAGGATAGGAAAGTACTAAAGGGTTTTTCATGTCATCACTGCCAAACTGCGCAGGCAACTTACTGGCTCATGTTTTCGAATCCTTACTTTTATCAATTCCTTCAATATCTGTTTGCTATTCCATTGGTGGAGCAAGTGTTTACCGCTGCGGATGGCATCGTGCGGACCTCAGGAGTAGTTAATGCTGGTATCATGAGTGTAGCCAGTAACAAAGAGCTCGGTGATGACAAGTGGGCAGCCAAGATCATTTGCGGAGCTCTGTGTGGATGCGGTGGTGGACTATGGGCAGGTTTGTTGATGCTTTGTTTTCTCATAACCTGCTAGCCCTGTGCCTTTCTCACATACTATTTTCAATATTCTTGATAACAGATGCTTTCCGACTGTCGAGTCCTCAATGGTCATTCTCAACACCACGTCTTTTACACACCGCTTCAGTGGATATGAAGGCATCCTTTATGACAGCTGTGTTTTATACTGCTGCAACAACGCCATCCTTATGTGAATGGTTTGACCTGCCCGTGTTGAGCTCGACAGAAGCTCAAGCTTGGAGTGCAGTGGTCTTATCCAGTGGTCTTATTTATCGAACGTACGCAAATCGCTGGCAGCAAAGAAAAGTTGAGCCAGTAGCTGAAGTGGAAAAAAAGGATAAATAGTCGCTTCTTGATACTGTAGTAGCTTTATTGTTTCTTTTTAATGTGGTGAAATATGTGTGTACACAGAAAGTGCATTCGCTGTATTTGTTGGACTGGTGCCAGATAGTATGCTACATAATGAATTGTAGTATAGGTGAACGCACAGGACGTGCCGTTTTGTTATGCTGGTTTGGCGAAAGTTCGATATGAGCGGTTTCTTGATCTGTTTGGATAATTCAAGATAAAGGGAAGCCATAGTATCTGCTTTCTACACTCAACCAGCATTCAATGAGATTCTTGCTATAGAGTAATGACAACGGCAGCAAAACCATTTTTATATTTCAAGAATGCCTTGTACCATTATAATCATCGTCAAGCTACGTCAATCAATATTCACCAGGATACGCATCATCATTACAAGAAGCTGATCATTATCATACTGTGACCAAGTACAGCCGAAACGGCTGAAACAATCAAAGTCGTATGTGTGTCGGCTGTTTCAGAAATCGATCAAAGATGTTCGAGAATGTTAAAAGAACCATAACCAAGAAATACCTTGTCGCTGAACGCTACGAAATAGTTTTGATGGGACATATTGATATTCAATGATCCAATGGAAAAGGTGTTTATTGTGACAAACGGAAGATGTTTTTGTTTTTGTTGGAAGGGTACTAATAGTCAACCACATAAAGAGTGATTATAGGTAGATGGGCATCAATGAATCATTTCTTTAAAGTTGGCGGTAGACATTGACATGGGCTAGGAGAAGCAAATTTCTTGTTCTGCTTGAAGGCAGGTCTGGCCGGTCGTACCATCTACTTTCGTCCTCCTGGAGGGCGGTAGACATAAGGGCAACCGCTATTTGAAGAGTAATGATTGATAGATGATGGATAGTGTTAGCGTGAGCCAGCCTCAAGTTCCACCGTAAGCAATTGATGTTGTAAGTGAAGGAAAGACAATGGTGCTTACGAGTAGGAATGGGTCTTTTTACCGCAGAACATACAAGGCATTGTGGGTCGTTGTTGGATTCGTTTGTTGTCGCGATGATTGGAGCGAGAGAAAAAGAGCTCTTTCTGGCTTGAGCTGTTGTTGTGTTGTGATGGAGGATGATTAACAGTTTGAAAACGGTTCCTTTATATACCTTTTTTTTAAAAAAAGAATGGTTGTCTCTATCTTCTTTCTGCATTGACAACAAGCACTTCTTGATTCTGACCTGTTCCTGATTACCTTTTCTTCTTCTCTCTACGAGGGGTGCATCTTACTGGGAAAATCTCTTCTTGCTTGGTGCACGCAAGAACAAACACACCACTTTAACTTTCTGAGCATTTTCTGCATAAACACATAACACTATTTTGTACACATAGTGAAACATCTTTATTGGCATTTATTTAGATATAGTAGCCCTTCTTATTGTTTCTAGACCCTCTCTCTGATATAATAACTAAGCTACTAAAATTAATCATCGTTGTAGTAAGCTCTGTAATATCCCCTATGTGTAGATCAAAATCGTTGATAGACAACTTACGCGGTGAGTGCAATAAAAAGTACTGTGTCGTCAATCCGATGTTGCATCGATGATCTAAACCTTGCTCATAGCGATAATTTTGAATGTACAGTATCTTGATAAATTCATTGTTGTGCAGGGGAAAAATAAGAGTAAGAACAATAAAGCATCATAACAAACGAGTAATGCTGGTATCAATCACGGTGAGTCATTGTCTTGTTGTTACGTAAATGCTTAATCTGATCGAAGTTTTAGCTGTTGTCAGAAGCAAAAGGATCTTGTAGATTACAGGGTCCAATGTTTCACCCGCCATCACATTTGAGAATACATCATACGTGAATGTGCCTGTATAGTTGAAAACAAACAAAGATACTTGTCAATTTTATTATTTGCTTGCTATACTATAAAGTCAAGCATCTATCACTACAAGTTAAACCAAACTGCGTTGAAAACTAGCACTCATGTCATTGAATTCCAGTTGTATCTGCTGCAATAAATGAGTTGTTACTGGGGGCTTTGTAACTCAATGAACAATTTCGACGCTCATGGTATAGCTGAGAGGATTGCGGACAGTGGATTCCTGTTCAGCACTTGGAGATGAAGCATCGCATAACAGCAGTTATATAGTTGCCACCACCAAAAGACTATCTTCGAGAGGTATTATACGTACCATACATATGGGAAAATGGCGAAAGCAAGCGACCAGTTTAGTAATCGAGTTGGAAACTGGCGGCTACAGTGTTTATTATTACTCGATTGTGATGATGGATTAAAGCATGAAAACGTTTTTTATCATGGAAAAAAAGTGTGGCTACAGCAGCAATACCGATTGCTGTTGCGTCAACTGAATATCTGTTTTCATGGATGTCTAACCAGCTCTTTATCACGGCAGGACAGTTCGGATTGAGGCACGTCGATGCACCGTGGCATGTTGCTCTTCGCTTTTTTTTGCCTTTAATTAAACTTTGTTGCTGGGAGCAGTGATAGAGATGAATAGCGAAGCGGGATGTTTGACTTGACCGAATTTCGTTTTAAAGTAACAACTGTGGTTGCCGCCCAATGCGCCTGCCGGGAGCGTTCTCCTCCGCTCCGCATCATATAGATGCTATCCATTCTTTGACGCTTAAGAACATCGGCAGCGATGTATACCGCAATAAATGGGGTTCTTTCACTTCTTTTTTTGGCTTCACGAACCTTCGCATTCGCTTTCAACTATAAGTTGGAAGAGAATAAGTTAGATGGTATCATCATGCTTTTTATGATATATCATACATTGCGACTTTTGAAAAATTACCCTTTTTCTGCGTTCCCTTCTTCTCTTGAGTTTACAACTGAGAAATTTTTCTTTTACTTGTTCGTGCATGATGTAAACGGTTCTGGAAGCTTCAAATTTGAAAACAGAGAGCCGCCTGTCAGCTTAAATGAGTCGCTGTTGGAGCTGAGGTTTGAGAGTTCAGCTGCAACGTGTCTGTTATGAAGGTGTGGACTAATATTAGTGTACACGTCGAGACGCTGTCCTTTGGTCTGAAGCCTTTGCCCTTCACGTTTGGAACCGATGGCTTCTAGATGCCTATTGTAACGGTGCATACCGTTACGACGATATCCAACCTGCATGGTTGACGATCGACAACGCATGGTTCAGAGGATAGGATGACTTGCGGTCAACCGCATGGTTGAATATGGAGTACTAGGCGTGGATATTCTAGATAGAAGTTATGATGTAGATCAATACTTAGACGATAGCTAGCCCCCTATTACTCGACGTATATATAAAGACGGGATCCTGAGTTGTATGGATCCCCATCGTTTTATCCTTTGATATATCCGAGTCTCACCTTATTCATTGATCCACACTGTCTACCCATTCACGTTCCCGATTGTAAGTATCTGGGCCGACACTGTTACACTCATGGCAAACAGCATAGGGTGATATAGAAAATCAAGGAGTTATAGATAAATCTTACTTCAAATAAAGAGATGTTCGCACTTATTGCTTTTGACGAGGGTTGTGACATGCTGTTAGCTCTACTAGAATTCATGCAAAGGGAAGTGCTTACACACACACTGCTGTACACTCACAAACCGAGCAGAAACCACATCATCGCAAGGTTCGTTAACAAAGTTTGCCGCATGTGCATTAACCTCCTTATACGAAATCATGAACGCAGTTTGACGACGCTTCTTTTCTTTTCTAATATAGTTAGCCTCGGTCGAGAAAAACAAAAAACAGTGTTCTGGCCATTATATGCTTGAACTCGTTCGATACCCTCCGCTCTCGCCACCGATCGTCATGACGATTTATATATTTGATATTTAATAAGTTTAATGTTATTTATTCCTGTGCTCCCTCAGCCTAATATTTTCTGTAGTACACATATCATATGGACGGGTCAAAGACAACCCAGGTATCCGGAACTTTATATATTTTCGCTGTACAGTCGCGCAGGCAGTTCGCCATGAAGTAAAATAGCTTAACTATGTCTTTTTTAAACCTTGTGTAACCCAAGGTTTTAGTGAACATGTAAAGGTGTCCACCATCCTTATTGGCCATTGTCGTAGCAGCAGCAGGGTGTTTCAATCTACATCCTCATGTCTCTCCGTTGCATCACCGGGGCGTATATACATTATTGAACTGAAACGAATAACTCATCGCTGGAAAGAAGGACACATGAAAATCACGACAGAACAATGAAAGATTTATGCATCTGTATGACGCTTTGAAAGCTTCTGCGATGTGTTTTGACATTAATCATCCAAAACGATATCCAAGCATATCCAAGCAAAACTCGTGATGAGTGCTATACGACTACCGGCATAACATTCAAGTCCTATTGTAGATGATAGAGTGAAAGAATTACATCTGTATGACGCTTTGAAAGCTTCCGCGATGTGTCTTGACATTAATCATTCAAAACGATAACCAGGCAAAACTCATGATGATTGATATACGACTACCGGCATAGCATTCAAGTCATATGGTGGGTGATAGAGTAAGTGTTATTGTGACAAATAGCTACAAGAACACAACAATGATGTAATCACGGACCTACGAGTCTGTTGAGGAGGCTGTGCTTAGCAGGTTACGGCTTCGGAATGTTTGCTTATTATTTTTAACTCGGGCTGCGTACACGTCTGAACCAAGGAAACAGGTGGGTATGACTGCTACTACTACACGATACAGCCCAAGAGAACATAGAGCGAATAAGAAGTCGTATTGAAAGCGTACATACACAAAAGAAGGCAGTAGTGAAGAGGCTATGGAAGGAAAGCGTTTAATCAGCAGGAGAAAGGGCAATGCATGGGTTTTCTGCTGTTTTGGAGAATGGTGATTGTGTGTATGTGTGATAGAATACAGACCTAAAAAAAAGAGCGGACAGGAGATGGAACGTTTTCATCAATCAAAGCTGTGACATGCACTTCAGTGCCTCTGTCACATTATAAAAATCAATCAAAGCTGTGCGTCTTCCCTCAATCTTCTCATCTCTCTTTCCTTCATCTTCCACTTTCAACCCTTGTTTTACTCTACTACTACCTCTTGATCTCAATATCCAAACAGTGCTTTGAGCAACACATTACGCACACTTGTACCCAATATCTCTTTCTCTATAACTTCTTGCAAAAATACCAGCACAAAAAATGTGGAAATATCTCCTTGGCAAGGTTTTCGTGGCCATCGGCGGCAAGGCTCAGAACCAACAGCAAGCGACTAGTGATAGTGAGACGACAACGATGGCGACAGCGGTCGAAACACGACCTAGTCAACCTAGTGGTCTGATGGGGCTGCTCGGCATCTTTGGCACCATGAAGCGACAAATTTTCGGCCCCTGCTATGATCCGTACCAGCGGGACCAGGTAGCACAAAAAAAACAAGAACAAGAACAAGCGCGTGACGAGCGACCAACCAAAGGATGTTGGTCTCTTACCTCATTGATCGTGAACAATATCTCCACCATGGCCTATGAGCTCTTTTGGAACACAACATCAGCACAACCGCCGGTAGCGGTAACAAGTTTCAACGAAAAACAGCAACAGCGACGTCGTCCACTCTTCCGTGGCCGGGATATTGACTTTACACATTTCAAGACATCGTCCGCTTGGGAAAACAGAATGCAAGAGGCCGAACGGTTGATTCGTGGTATTTGTTTGCAAAACCAACAACAGCAACGAGACAGTATAAACGATCCCTCAGCATGGGCTGTAAATGCAGCCCTAGCCTATCAACTTGCGCTCGAAGAAGACGATAACAAATGGGGCCTGGTGAACAAGGAGGATCTCGAAGTCTGCTTCTTGGTATGTATTTGACTTTTTTTTTTTTCAAAATATATCACATCTTCCAACGGCAAGTCTTCTCTCTCTCATACACAAATTGTGTTGTTTTGTTGCTTTTATAATAACATCAAAGGCACTCACGCCACCTCCGAAACCCAAACGCACTTACGTTACCATCCCAGAAGCATCTACACCACCAGGTGTACCTCACAATTACCAGCATCCACGCAATCATCCCCATCTTTTTCATGACGCAGTAGTACTATCATAGCAGTACTAAGATAGGAAACCTTACCCTTTCTCTTCTCTTCTTTGTTAAATCCCATCTTCTTTGCATATATTTTTACAGTAAAACTTTATTAATCAATTCTCCACACGTCCACATCTGCACATACACACACCCACACATCCAGAAACGGCAGAAAATTTATCAATCAACCAAAAAAACAAAAAAAACTAACACTACTGTAGAATTGTACTTAGCTTTATTCTTTTCTTTACATACAACATCAATCAGCAAGATCAACATACTTAGTATTCAGAATCTGTTATTTCATATCAGCTACATTTTTCTTAAGTTTAAAGCATATGATATTGTGTTGTAACGAGGAGAAAGCTGTGTGTGTGTGTGTGTGTGTGTGTAATGAGTGCACTATGTGCCACTCGTAGTAGTAGACGGATCGGCCTACTTGTCTCTGTTAGCTGAGTGTCTGTCTAGTAAGCAGAAGGTCAACAGCTCGGTTCTGTTAGAAGGCAGTTGCAGTACATACCGAAAAACTCGAGTCCGAGGTGCTGTACTATCCTCGTATATTTCTTTGGATGCCGCATCTCTTGATTAAGTGCATTGTGACTTTAAAACCAACGAGCTGTCAATCTTGCTTCAAGTCTACAGAATTTATTAATAAAGCTACGACGCGTTGTAGGTACGGCAGAGTGAATCGGACCAATGTCTTGTGCAGCTTGATGCTAGTTGCATATGCAGTTGTTTTTATATTATAGCAACGAGCTATGACTGTACGAACAGCTCTTGCATTGGGAAAAAAAAGTGTTGCTGTCAACAATGAAAGTATTACCCACCAGCTGCCTAAATTCCTGCAATGCCAATATCCTAAACATATGACCCACCGCAGTGGTTTATACAAGCACGTCGTGGATCAAAAACGACGACAGCGCAATCAGCAAACTCTCGCCACATGTCACCATCATAAACGTGGTAAGATGTATTTGCGACACGTCTGCGATCACGCATGATTCGATTGAGCTCTGAAGACGAACTTATTTAAGTTTGGAAGCTAGCGAAGTGAGGCAGGTGGATGTAGCTGTGGGTTTTCTTCCAGGAACAAATCAAATTCATCACACTGCACTTTCTTGTAAATCCTTTCTGTGTCCTTTGGCTTTCTTTTTTTTTTATAAGCGAAGATTTATTTAATAAAAGAAGTATGGATTCGAAATGAAAGGATGAAGAAGAGGAGGAAGGAGGAAAAAATCGTGGCGGGTATGATATATACGGTTCAGCAATACTTAAAACCAAAAACAAATATGGTCTAGCCACACTACGCAATAATGTAACGATGACTTTATATTATACTGTGTACTCTTCGAGTCTTGTTCCCAGCAACCATTTCTTACAATCTTGCATTTCTTTGCGCTTTGCAAGTCGTTGCTGGTTTTCTCCTTGTCATAAAACAAGATTTTGAGTTTAAGAATACAGATGGCGGCAGCTTTCGTGAAATTTTTCTCCTCAATGTAGCGAGATAGGATGACTTGCGGTCAACCGCATGGTTGAATAATAGGCGTGGATATTCTAGATAGAAGTCATGATGTAGATCAATACTTAGACGATAGCTAGCCCCCTATTACTCGACGTATATATAAAGACGGGATCCTGAGTTATATGGATCCCCATCGTTTTATCCTTTGATATATCCGAGTCTCACCTTATTCATTGATCCACACTGTCTACCCATTCACGTTCCCGATTGTAAGTATCTGGGCCGACACTGTTACACCTATGTCCAGAAATTCCGGCTTCATATCTGCAAAGGGCAGTGGCGCTTGATGTTTTTTTTTTGCTCTAATCAGAATATAAAAATATAGTATATCGTGTGCGCGGATTTATCTGTAAGCAACAGGAGCCCTATAGTGAGAAAAATAGGATAGGACGATAAAAGACGAGAAACTAGAAAAGGACATCGTGGAAGAATTGCACATATACAGTACACATGACCACTGGGTAAACAATCCATGTATGGATATATATTCTACGTTTAATATCAGGTCACCACACCCGTATGATTTTCACGGTCAGCTACCTGAGGCTGTGTATGTGACTGACAACGATGCGTATATGGTATCGTGTTTAGATCGAAAAAGAGGCACGGCGTCTATAATATAAACTTACACTAATTACCTAGTTAGCAAATGGATGGGAGAAGCAGTAAGAAAAAAATTATGTCAAAGGCATCAAGTTTTTGACAGAACAAACGTATCATCTCCTTTGGTTACAGAAAAGAAGGAATAGAAAAGGATGAGCTTTTTTATGATGCGGTGAAGGCCATCTTAAAAGCATAAAGTAAACAACAGCGCAGATGTTGGATCGAGAGTATCATCATGGCTTGTCGGATGGATCGAATTAGAGGAGGGGCTTCTGCTGCAGCTGTCGTGCACCCTGCTAATGACGTCTTCCTCGAGCATTGGTATTGGTATTGGCTGAGGGAGGGAAGGAACGAAGCCTCTACCCTACTACGGCCCACACACCACCCACAAAGCCTCAGTAATATGTTCGTGGGCCGAAGGCAACTACAAAGCAGCAGCAGACTGCATCGAAACTACTTTAAAGCTACCAGCGCAGATCCCGTTATATGTTTAAGCTTTTACTATATCAATTTATACGTTCTTTTTCTGTATCTACTAATAGAAATGGCGTGCTAATGCTACGGACAATAGATACTACTATGCAACGTTAATACAGAGCATTCCTACTATTAATATACTTGGGTTTACTCTGTATATGCTTAAACAATACAAGATTATCGTGGCAGGAAAATATCTCTGGTTCGCTCGGATGCAGAAAGAGAAAAGCTTGTTGCATGTATACGCATCAAGCACAGTAGCGGAGAACAAACCGTCACTTAGGAGTCGATATACTTGTTGTCTGGACGGCAGCTGAGCCTTTGCTATAAAAAGAGAAATCGTGCGTATTTTGCCATATACGCCATGGGAGAAGCATCTCGATTTTTTTTTGAAGACGTGTACATGTTTCAGCCAGCAAGGTCAATTTTTTTTGGGGGGTTGGGGGGTGACGGCAAGCGATGATGTGGAGGTGAGCAAAGCACTTTCCAAATTTGGAAGTATTTTGGTGCAAGCAGCGTTGATTATTCAGCAACGTGGTGAAAGGGTTTGTGCGAAGGATATAAAAAGCGGGGAGATCGGGAAACCCCAGATGGCATTATCTGTTCTTCTTTAGCTTACTCATCATTCCACAATATTTCTGTTGCCATGTCTTCTTCTTATGACCCATTCATCGAGTCGCTTGTCTTTGATACCAGCACAGTATCATCATCTGGCAGCACCTCCCCAGAAACGTACACGGAGGATTTAGAGCTATGGGTACGTACACACACACATGCAAGCTATTTTGGTTGTCATGGTAATATGAGGAAAGTCAAGGTAACTGACGTGCCCCCAACGTGCGATCCCTCCATTTGCTCATTAGACCAATGCACAATTCACTTTTGACGTTGCTCCGGGAAGTGCGATCCAAGACAAGCCTTCTAACGCGCCAACAACAACAGCACCAACATCATCGACCACTGCTGCCAACTCTCTTTTGTCTTTGAATATACCCCAATTTTCTACTGCAACTACTGATCCAAGCAACGAATTGTTCAAATTGCTGGGGCTGGATCATTTATTACAGCAGCAGCAGCAGCAACTACTACAACACTCTGTCCCTGCTATCACTACTGCTGCCACTACTGCTGCCGGCATCCGAGCAGCACCTCCACTACTACTGCCCAAGGTCGATCCGTCGCAAGCCAAGAACAATAACACGTCGCCACCAGTACCGGCTGCGAAACTGCCAAATGTTTCAACCGAAAAGCGTAACGCCAACAATAAGCGAGTACGTGCAGACGAGGAACTAGGTGCCCAAGAGCGCGAAGCGGTTGAAGAAGATAAGCGACGTCGCAATACGGCAGCAAGTGCACGATTCCGTGCAAAGAAGAAGGTTCGGGAACAAGCCATGGAACAGACGGTCAAAGACATGGCAGAGAAATCTGAAAAGCTGGAGGAGCGCGTTCAATCGCTTGAACGAGAGATCAAATGGCTACGGACGCTTCTCATTGAAAAGAACAAAAAGAACGACGAACGACAAGAAACACCATTAGCACCATTACCATCACCGACACCATCATCATCATCATCATCATCACTGGCGTCAGCATCATCAACATCTTTAGTATCAACATCATCATGAAGTCATGTAAACTATCAAAACATCATTCATCATCACTATTACAACAATTGCGACTACAAAAAGCATCATATCCCAACACTACCTACATCACTACGCTATCTACCCCCTCAAAGCAAAACAATCGCTCTCTTTTCTTTTTCTTATGCTGTCAACTGTGTACATTTGGAAGAGTCCCTAATTTTTTATATCTATGCCTGCTTATATCTTGTGTATATGCGTTTTGATTTGTCATCGTGCCTCATTCATAACGAGAGAATAAGAAATAAAACCTGAAGTTGAAGCGCAGCGTGCGCGGCCTTCTATAAAAGTTAATGATTGCACGGGACCTACTCTGCTGTCTTCGGATCTCTATTTCCCCACTACTCCCCCCAAAAAAAAAAACTATCAAAATCCTTTGATTATTCAGCAAGAGCTCCCTACACTGACAATATGCACTACGTGCTATAGTAAATTATTCTACAATCAACTTTGTAAAGCTCGAAGCCATAAATGCATTGCTGCTTCTTGTTTGATCTGCCGGATCTTTGCTGTGTTTTCGGTTATACACATTACATATGGTGTAGGCGCTCGGCTATAGGCCTCACCTCTGTACTCTTTTCCCATTATTGGCATAGTATTTTTGAAAATTGTCATTTCCCTGTGAGAAGATAAACGGGATCTGCTGTATGAACCCAGCCGACTGGTTTAATACAACTGATTGTCAGGGTACAGAGACACCACATGATCACGGTTTTAAATAAATTGATAAGCGGATGGGGTGGGAAGGAAGGACAGAGGGAGCGGGAGAGGAAGCGTACACTTGCGACAGTTTCCATAATTACATTTATGTCAATAACACGTAAGCTATGCGCTCAAATGCTTTAATGACGACGCGTGCCTTTTTTTTTTTGGTTGCTGCACCGTAAACATCTACAGCTCTATACAGCTGCGGATGTCAAAAACTGTCAGTGTCTATCAATAATATGCGACTACGCAACCTTTGTTTAAGGTCACTGTCATGCAAAAATAAGAGCTTTTTTGTAGCAGCACATTACACACCGATGCGTCATATAGCGTAAAAAATCATTGCTCTTGTCATGGCATAAAGAGCAAGAGCCTAAAACAGTGCGTTGCTATCCATTTTTCAAATAACTGATATGTTTTTGAGATGAGTACAAGATTACCCGGATGCATCTTTTCTCCGGCGTCTCCTCTTCGCACTTTTGTGCAGATCAACAAATAAACAGAATTGATATTTGTACGTGATTCGATTGGCTCAAGATGTTGTGTGGTGCATTGTTGCGTAATTGTTGTTATCAGTGTCAACTGAAAGCAGAAGAAAATCGGAGGTGGCTTTACTCGCACCCGAGCTCCATGTCAAATGTAGCTTGTGCTGCTGCCGCGGAAAGATGCGGTCGGTTAAACTTGATCCGCAAACATCATTAAGCCGCACTTTCAAGTAACTCAAGATTGATTAAGATTGAGGAGTTTTGAGTTACGGTGGACAAGCTCAGACTTTTAGGACTAGCTACTAAAATATCGAAACCCTCTAAACATGTTTGACTGTGAGTCTCTGCAAATGGATCCCGTTAGCACCAATTTCTTACATAAAGAAAAGCATATCCACCGGAAATAAGCGCAAGGATTGACATATGTTGTTTTTCAACATGATGTACGCCGCTGCCGTCATTTAAAAATAAATCCAAAGGATTGCTTAGATATCATATTAGACTACATAGTAAATCAGGAAAAAGTGAATGTGATGAGAGCAAATAAAGCAAATTAAGATATGTAGTGGCCTCAATTCTTAATAGTAGTGTGAATAGGATTTGTTCCAAATCACTTCATTGCGCAACAGCATAGAGGAAGTTGACAACCGATCGTACATCATGTATACACATAATTTTTTTAGCTCCTAAGTGCAGCACTCCCCATTATTTCTGTTTCTCTTAAGTGTTAAGCAAAATATATGTGCTATAACGTAAACATCTAATTCTCTTCTTAGTTTACAGCAGATGTATACGATATTGAGCTTAGCTATAAGAATCAATTTCGTTAAAATCTATCAAAAGAGGTACAAATCATAGAGGAGTGTATATAAAATACGAAACAAGGCAATGGCGGTTTGAAGGAGGATGTAAATTTAATGGTTGGCTGGGAATAGATGATGCCGTTACCGGCGCCCTGCCACCCACCGCAAAAACTATTGTCTCCACGTTCAAAACCAGATTTCACTCCTTCGTGGCTCGTTCGCACGTCAGATATGACGGTAATCCGGAATCTTCAGTAGGTGAGGGATATTGCGCGCGATCCTACTCTTGGGATCAATCCGTGGACGTGACTGTAAACGCAACCACTGGCAACCCAAAACGCGTCGATCGAACAAAAGCATAAGATCGTCTGTCACGTGTAAGCTTAGTAGAGTTTGATTTTTATCCGGTTTAAGAGAAACACCGATGAAAGACGAGTTTTAGGATTTTTATTGCTCGCGCTGACTTTTAGACTAACGTTTTAGCTTGTAATTAAATGAACGTAATTTGGGATCGGATCAGGAATCAACACGGTGGGACTAACTATCGCATTTTTGAATACATAGTGTAGAGACTTTAGGCTATCAGCTAAACTAGTGTGGGTGTAATGTTGAGTTAATGGCTTCTAGTGGATCTTGGATTTGACGTAAAGGTGCAAATGAACGAATAAAGATGGGCGTAGTGGATGGAAGTGACACAGATGAAGAATAATATTATGAATAATAAAGGAATAGAAATGAAAAAGATGTTGGGCAAGACCGGAAAATAATATCCACATCGTGGCACGTCATTCCAGCCAAAACAATAAGGCCACAAGGCCGAAAACGGATCCGCCGTAAGGTTACTTTGGTCAACTCTTGAAGGCTTCATCCGGAGAATATATGGCGATTTCCGCATCAACTACGTATGGTTTGATCCATTGTGTATCAAACAAGGAGACAAGGAAGAAAAGAAGCGCGAAATACCTAATATGCATCGAATCTATAGGAATGTCTACTGCTCCGTGGCTCTGATCGCAGAGCTCCATACTTAAATCGTAACCAAAGCCTTATCATAGCTGCAAGGATTTATCTCACCGTCGGCTAAGTGGTGAGGCATTTGACGAGGGTGAATTGGGCACAACGGCTAAGGACCTCAGAAGAGGCGCTCCTGTCTCGAAAGTTGCTGTTTTTGGTCGCAACGCGCATGTTTGGTGGTATATGCTGCGTGAATCAAACGAGATTTTGACGTATGTTTATAAGCCATCACCAGTGTCGGGATGGCAATATTCCCTGGCAAGCATATATGCGCTCGAGCAGTCAAAAGTACGATCGAGTGTTTGCGCTAATGAATATTTTTACGGATCTGATCAAGGACTGTCGACTATGAACGGCTTGGATCGATCTAGTAGTCCAGTTTTACGGCCTTTTAGCGAAAACAAGATATCTCTGCTATGTGCTATAAACCAAACTCTTAATGGCGATAATAATGTAATGCGAAAATATGCCTTACTTTCATGGACTGTTGTTGCTAAAAACCATACGTGTAATTTGATCTACAGTCCCGGTGGTGCTTTTCCTGGATCAACGTTTGAAGACTGCAATGTCAACGGAAGACTCAAGCAAATAACCTGCTCGGGTATTGTAAGCTCCTTGCCGACTAGAGAAGAGAGTCCAATAACATGGACGTATGATGAATTACCACCTGCTCCCAAAAGTCTTACAGCGATGAAAAAATATGAATGTCGACTTGCAATTTCTTTTCAACTTCCTGGGCACAGTGATACCAAAACAGTAACTCTTGGTATATTCTCTGACTATCGTAAGAATAAACACCTCCCCTTTCACATTGGCCATTCCTTTCTTGTTATCCTGCTATCGTATTTTGCCCTATTTTAAAAAGAAAAGCTGTTTTGGTGGTGCGGCCGCTAAATGTCAAAGAAAATCGTAGCCATTACCTTTTACTTGACGGAAGAAGGCTATCACACTTGAGTTGAGCATGTGCTACTTCTCGGGATATAATTTACGGATATCACAGAGCGTAATGTCGCCTGGTTTCAGTGATAAGGAGAGAAGGGTGCCACTACAAAGCTATCGGTACATGTACGGTAGAAAACTGCAAATACTTGTTCTCTAATTATTTTGCACCCGGTGAAGAAACATATATATAATTCAACAATTTGTTTTATATACCTATCAACTTATTTATTATAAATAGCTGACACAACAGGAGCCGTATTTAAATGGACTAGTATATAAGATATATTTGCATGAAGACCGTCAAAGTAATCCTCACGTTGTATATAGCAAATTTGCTGTCAGTATTCAATTGATAATTACTTTTTTCTCTGGCGCTGCACTATATACTTCCTAAATTAAATAAACTTCTATAATTATCTCTAATAAAATACTGTATACATTGTAATTAGTGGTATTCTGGCTTGAAACGGTTTGAGTTTTTTAAGCTGCTGCATGTAACATTCATGCATGGACAGCAAGGATGAATACAGCTAGCTGATTGTTATATCATGAAATCTGCATTGCCGTAGCTAGTACCAGCTCTTCGCTGGATGTAGTAAAAGGTTAAATCTCGCGTGTTTGATATACAATCGAGCATAGATTGCAAAAGTAAATGTGCAAAACATCAGTATAGATTAGTTTCAATGCTTGCTGAATAAAGTTTAAAGTGCAGCTTGAATCTCTCGATTTTCAAGGCACCCAGAAACGCGCGCCATTGCTTTCTCGCTTTCTCGCCTCACAAACACAATGACCATACATAACCTTTATATCTTTGACCGACACTGTCAATGCATCTACTTTCAGAAATGGAACCATAAGACGAATCCTACAACGGGCCCCAACAGCAGCGGCACCAGTCATCCCGGCAGCAGCACCACTGGCCTTGGTGGCATTAGCAGCAGCAGTCGACTTGGTCTAACTACATCATCGCGTTTCTCGGCCTCAAGTCCTGGTTCATCGTCTCCTGATCCGAGCAATAGCAGCACCAACACTCCACCTGCAACTTCTTCTGTCATGCGCAGTGGCGATGGTCAAACACAACCTACTATGAGCGGCTTAGCGGCTGGAAGCGTCATCTCTATTGAAGAAGAAGCCAAACTAGTGTATGGTGTTATTTATTCCTTACGCAACTTTGTTCGCAAGCTTAGCTCAAAGTAAGTATAGTATAAATAGCATGCTATGAACCCGTATAGTAGTAGCTTGGAGGATGATAGCAAATAGCAATAACTTATTTTGGTATGTATAATTTTAGTCAAGACGAGTTTATCTCTTACAAAACATCGACGTATCGATTGCATTATTACGAGACGCCCACCGGACTTAAATTTGTCATGAATTCGGATGCCAACACGGAATCGTTACGAGCAGTGCTCAAGCAGATCTATGTACAGCTTTATGTCGAGTTCGTGGTCAAGAATGGTCTGATGAAGTTTGATGATACACGTTGGGAAATCAGTCAAGGTTTCATACCATCAGAACAGCAACAACAGCAGCAGCAGCAACATCAGGATGGTAGCACTCAAGGAGCAGTATCTACAACAACAAAGACAGCGCCACCGCCACCAGGAAACATCAGTAATGAGCTCTTTCGTATAGCTGTGGATCGGTTTATTCGTAGCTTGCCTGTTTTTGAATAATAATTACAATGTAAAACTGTTAACAAGTACACCGCCAGTCTCTTCTAGCACCGTCACCGTCCGTCACCATGTACCAGACATTAACTACTACTGCCATCCCCAGCCACATACAATCCAGTAAAACGAATAAGAATTGTATTACAATCTACACACATGTACAGATTCTTTTGCATCTTTGTGGATAATAGCTAATCGTAAAACAACAAGCAGGTGGTTCGCAACTTGATATACCAGATGATGAGGAAGGATTAAATGTTTGGGGGAAAGGATTTTGATTTGAGTACAAATGGTCATCATTGTACAGAATTTACATTCTGCTTACACCATATATGTTTCCACCTTTCACTGTGTTGCTATATATGGAAGCTAAACAGAAGCCAATGACTTGACGCGTTTCTCTTGGATCTATGATACCATCATCTAATAGTCGCGAGGATGTATAGTATACATCCGATTCGGCTTCCACAGAGCCCTGGAAAAGCTCTTTGCGCTGTGCTGCTAATTCTTCATCCACGTCAATACCAGCCCTGTATGTAGTAGAGGGGTAAAATTAGTAAAAGTATTAGGGAAAATCTATGAGCGTATATATATTCCTTATTGTTTACCTCTTAACACCTTGACGCATGACAATATCTAAAACACCTGCAAGTTGCTCTGCGCCCATGACCGAACACTTGGAGTTAGGCCATGAAAATAGAAATCTTGAAAGAGAAATAGATAGGAGCATCAGTGTTTCGCTTTTCTCCTTTTGCAATACTATTGATGAAGTCAGCATTTATATATATACCTTGGTTGATATGCACGACCGCACATTGCATAGTTACCAGCACCATAACTGGCACCCATCACAATGGTGATAGCGGGTACCTCCGAGTTACTGACAGCGTTGATGAAGCGCGATCCAGCTTTAATGATACCTTCCTCTTCATAATGTTTCCCAACCATGAAACCGGTAATATTTTGCAAGTATATCAATGGAGTATTTCTAGATTAATTTTAGATCAGTGTACCATCCGTTTAGTTTTCTCAAAATGTAGCTATAACTATTAGGAAAACAACAACCTACCTGGTATTGCAAAGTTGAATAAACTGGGTCGCCTTGTTCGCTTCTTGCGTGAAAATTACATTGTTATTGGCAATAATACCAACAGGAATGCCTTGGATGAAACCGAATCCAGTGACCAAATTGACGCCATAATTAGGCTTGAATGCAGTAAGCCGCGATCCATCCACCAACCGGATAATCACTTCCATAGCATCAAACGGAACGCGAATGTTTGCCGAAGCGATACCGAGGATTTCGTCCATGTTATAATAAGGCTCCTCGTATTGGCCCAGCAAATGACGTTTTGGCAAACTGCCCTTTGGTTCCAATTTAGGTTTGCTATCCACTCCCGCGCCTTGCGTATACCGTCGACCTCGTCAAGAGCTAACTGGTCGCTCACGCCAGAAACACGGGAATGCATATCCGCACCACCTAGCGACTCGGCATCCGTTACTTCACCCGTAGCCATCTTGACCAAAGGAGGACCACCAAGGAACACTTGTGCTTGTTTCTATAATATTTCTTGCTGATGTTAGCAAATTTACCAGTTTATGTAAAAGCAGCAAAAAGCATTTGGTGTCATTATAATAAGTACCTTTACAAATATTGTGTAATCGGACATGCCTGGAGTATATGCGCCTCCGGCTGTAGAACTACCAAAGACAATACAGCATGAAGGTATACGAGCTTTACTATGCAATGCTTGATTTCGAAAGGTTCCGCCAGTGAGTTGAAAAACCTTAAATTGCTGCTCCAAATTCGCACCAGCCTATAAAATTCTTACAGTCAACTTTCTTTTCCTGTTTCTGTAAAAAGCTCACCAAGATGACGACAGTTATGTTTATATACCGAATGTGTCAACGTTACTATTGGAAGTCTATTTTGCATGACGATTTCGTGGATACGTAAAGTCTTCATTGTACTGACTTGATTTAAAGCACCTGCATTCAAGGTAGGTACATTGGCTAGCACCATGCAAAGAACACCACTGACAAGACCTATTCCCGCAACAAACGATCCGCCTATATATAGCATATAGTGTCAGTTTATTAAACAATTATGCTAGTTTTGTTGCCATGAATATATGAGTGATATTGTTGCCATGGTGTTACTATACCAAGCGTCATGCCCTCCTGTTCATATCCAGCAAAAGCGCACAATTCCAGGAACGGCGAGTCTTCATCCAATAGCAGATCCACTCGTTCACGAGCTAGTACAGAAAGCAAAGAGTAATACGGCCATCCGATTCATTCGTTAGTACCTCATATACTAAGTATTTATTTATCTTAATCAAAATATTACCTGTCATCTGCCCACGACTGCGATGAAGTTGCAAACTACTTTCTTTTCCCTCGTTCGTGGCTTCAATGAGACGCTCCTCAAGCTGCTCTAGTAATTCTTGCCATTCGAAATAATTTGCTTTATATTCCGGACTGACTGTATTGATCGCTGTTGGACAACGCGCAACAAGATTATCTATGACAGTATCTACAGACATGAAAGAAAATGAAAGGGTGAAAGAGAGGCCTCCACTAACAAAACAGCAGATGCAGTAATGTGTGAAAAGTCGATTCTTTGTGCAACGCATATGCATTCATGGAATTTAACCCCAACGAAATTAGAATCAAAACCCAAACGTTATCTGCCTTCGACTAGTTTTTGGACCAATCTTACAGCTGTCCGCCAGGCCACAGTCCTTAATGATTCATCACAATATACTACCCTCAATGCATTGTTTTTACTTCTAGCAACTTATCAAGTCCCTGACAACGGTCATTATAACTCGAGGTGGTGTTGCTAAATACTGGACGCCTTTAAAAACATGTACTATAATACAGAGAATCGCATCTACATGTTTCTTTCGTAGGTGACAGCATAATGATTATTATCAAGTTCAATTTAGCAAACAAGAGCAAGGTATCTACGTACACCATAAAATTGAAACAGCCATCCATCGGCAAAAAGTGTAATATAAAAAAAAGCTAGACAGCAATTTTTATGGCTAGGACCAAAAAGCAAATAAAGGTTAACACACCAGACAGCAATAAGTTAAATATTAGTTTATTGTTTCGCAAGCTGGTAGTAACGTTGTTTAAAAAGAAAATAATATACCTTGTACAGTAGTTATACTGTTAGGTTTTATCAGGATAATGACTCGAAGGATGATCATCTTAGCAACGCTATTGATAGTTGTTGTCCTGTATATTGTTCGAAATTTTCCAAGTACAATGATAAACAATAATTGACGCAATTCTGGAATTTGATATAATGTACAGCTTTCAATTATCACAGTTTCTTTTTGATGACAACGTATTTTTATATTAGGGTTTCTATGTAATATCCTCATTTGTACATGTTGATCTCTGAAAGAGGGTGACTTTTACCAATAATCTGATATTGCAAGAGTCTATTTTCTTATAATTAGACAACATCGTAGTATATCAGAGACAAAGAATCTTGATAAGAAGAAGAAATTCCCATTGACGATAAATGTGCAAAGGAGGGAGCTCATTTTTACATTAGCCGAAAGTGTGGAAAATCTGTATGTAGAAAACGCTCAGCGAGTCATGCATTAATAAAGATTAGTTTCTCCAAAGATGTACCCACCCTCCATACGAAGACAAAGGGAAATTGACGACAGGTCAGAAACAAGAAGTGCCTGTTGTCAATGTAAATTAAACGATTGGTCAACCATTTGTTAAAAAGATATATAAAGGACTCGTTTTTGAGCTGTCACTAATTCTCCAACACATCACAACACAACAGTTTAGTTTATCCACGAAGAACTTTTTTCCCACTCCAACCATCGCAACAACATACGAATCTAACAGCTCCAACGATCCACAATGCCTTGTATGTTCTGTGGCAAAAAGACTCATTCCTACTCGTAAAGTATCTTCTTTGGTTATTATTTCAATTAGTAGCAACAGTCATCAAATATGGGGTACATTAACTCGTCGCGTCAACATCTATCTATCATTTTTGATTTTAATAGAGGTTGCCCTTATGTTTACCGCCCTCCAGGAGGACGAAAGTAGATGGTACCGCTAGCCGGTCCTGTATAAGAGCAGAAAAAGAAATTTGCTCTTCTAGCACAACATGTCAATGTCTACCGCTAAAAACCATGACAAACGATCTATCGTCACGCGTATCATCCGTACGCAAGGATTGTCTCATACTCCAACTGGAAAAAATGAAGGATAATAAAATTATCATATATATACAAACGATATTTTTCATTTCGCTGATTTCACCCAACAATAAAACGATTACTCAATTTTTTGACATTTAAACGAAACAGCTTATGTTTTATATTCAGGGTAGTGAGCTGCTAACCCTTTCTTTTATTGGCTACAGGCTCTTTGCTTCTTTGGCCGTTCATACCACCTATTTATCACACTGCACTTAAGCGCACTTATCAATAAGTAGATAAGTTATCAAGATTGAAAGCATAGTAATGCAAAATGAAAGTCGTTAACCAATATATTGCCTAAGCATTACATTTTCTAGGTACAGTATCGTATACCACTTAATAGGTACGTGAGGAAGGATTATTATTTGAATCACGCTTTGTCATATAGCCAGTCACCGTAATATCTTTTGATTGACAGTGTATTAACAGTAATGATATTTCATGACCGTACTTATTATTGAAAGGCAGGATGTCTTGTTGCCTAACAGGAGCCTTCGTCCTTAAACCGAGGGCAGGGTATTTACACTGCAATGTTTCTTTCTTCAATACTTGCAGCCGATTTGGTTATGCTCTTCAATTGTATCATGCTGATGTCGCGACCGCGCCAAACTGTGTAACATCAAGGCGTCTGCCAAGGGCAACGGAACCAGAGCAAGCCCTCGTGTTATACATACCACTGTTAATATCCAAGTAGCCTTGCCTTCAAGTGTTGCACTCCGGAATACATGAAAAAGTGGAGGGAAGTCTTGAATGTCTCTACCTGATTCCAAAACGGCACTCAAGTCCTTAATTGGTGACTCCATGACGGTGTAACCTTTAAATTAAACCTTTTTTATGTTCAGTATAATTGTTCAATTGGGTCTTTGCTTTAGTCTTTTTCAAGAGCAGACTGGAACGGCACTTCTTTATACTTTTCAGTTGAGTTTTTGCTTTAGTCTTTTTAAATGTAGAATGGAATAGTACTTCTTTATTTACTATTCAGTTGAGCCTTTATGTCCAGTGTAGCTTCTGAATTTAGTCTTTGCTTTGTTCTTTTTAAATGCTGTCTTTCAAACTCTATGCCTTCCTCCAAACGTAAATCATAAAATTACAATTAGGAACTTCGGCTCGGGTAACATGGGTGGGGCCGTCCTGATTAAATTCTTTTTTTTGGGCAGCTTGTCAGAAGAAAAAGCATTTGGATTATGTTGTATGATATCAATCTTTATTCTGCATGTTATCACATTTACAACGACCACCACTTCCTTTACAGCCAAATTGACAACATTTACCACAACGTCTACTTCGTTTGGAAATACCCTCAAGGTGTTGTTCGTGGTAGTTGTAGCGTGATGTTGGGAAACGTTATTTGGGACAATGTTGTGGTTTACAGCTAGTGGTGTAGTAGCAATCGGCTTTGGTGCTAAAGATGAGGTACTTGATGCAATATGTCCTATGTTAGGAGCTGCTATATATGATGGTGATAAATGTTTTATACTAGGAGATAGTGCCGATGGCTGACTGGAATTGTTGTTGTCAATGTTAGCGAGTTGAGCTGATAGTACGATAGGTGATGATGTTTGCAATTGAGTAGGACGTGATAGTTTGAGTGGTCTTGGATTAAGTGCTGGTGGTGCTGTTCTTTTTCTTCTAGTGGATCGAACAAGCTGACTAATCGAAGCTACTACATTCTCATTGTTAATCCGTGTATTTGCTGCATTATTCGAATCTCTCCACACAGTGTATCGTGAACGTAAATACTCAAGAGTTGTGTAGTGAATGCTGGTTTTACAAGCGTAGCGTGACCATATACGAGCAAACTTTACAAAGTCAACACGCTTGGTAATGTGATCTGGGAAGTGGTGTGCCAAGAGGAAGTTGAACATCTTGTGCTCAACATCTGTGAGCACTGGTAAAACGGCAAATGCTGTTCCTTGTCGCTTGCTCAGAAAATCGTTTTGAGACTTTATTTTCTGCGAAGTTCTTCCTTGGATCAAGATGAGAGTGGATACTTGCATCGGTGTGTCACATGGTGTCTCAATCGATTGCTGGTATGGCTTCAATTGCAGATCGTTTATCATAAGTGAGATATAATGCATGATGATGAGCACCAGCATCACCCTGACTTGTCGGCAATCTGAGTGTAACACGTAAATCAGCGATGCATTGAAGGAGCCATGGATCGTAGTGACCTTTGTGCAATCTGCCATACCAGTTCATGGTACCAACCTAATACAATAAACACACGTTAGATGAGTTTGCCATGTATTACTTTCAGAGTGTGTACATAAAACATCAAGCTACTTACATCGATATTATGACGTAAACGATAATCGACCAATACTGCATCTGCAAGCTGAGGACTAGCTCCAAATGATCCGAACTTTCGAATCACATTTTGGTGGATACTACCCTCAAGAGAAGTTGTTCCTCGGCAACAACGATACAATGGCAAGCCATTTTTATCATAGCGCATCAGGTAATAGAATGACATTCCAGGTGGATCAGATACATAGCCATGGTGTATTGTTGTGAGAACATTTCTTGCTTGTTGCCATGCCTCGTTGTCAAACAAAGGTCTTCCAGCTCTTGCACATTTGATAGGCCCATAACTTTCAAAAAGCTGCTTGATGATAAAATACAATGTTTCTGCAGGAGGTATTACATCTATTACATAGAAAGATTATTAGATATTTATTTTTGTAACTCGCTGATACGTACGTTTCACTCGTCGTAATATTCAATCGCTATTCTTGATAAGCATTTGATTCCACGTCATTCCTTTCTTTGCTAGGTTAGCTTCCACACGAGCCTTGTCATCAGAGTCAACGATAAAGAGAGCGTCACGAAGCTTTCTTGCAAATTCTGCAGAAGCTCCATGCTTTCGTGGTACACGAACCATGGCCATCAAATGGTACACATCTTTGAGAACTCTCGAGCGGACAACGTTATCAGATGATGCAGTGGATGGAAGAGTACACATAACCATGTGTCCAAACTCAACGCTATTAACATCGACTCCTGATACTGGGTGTGGAACATTATCGACATCATCATTTGAATCCAAGCTGGTGGAATCTTCACTTTGATCGTCATCAGGGTTGTCATCACCAGGATTGATCGTATCATAAGCTGCTTAAGTTGTAGTTATTATTCAAATCAATATGTAGTCGATATAACGTCTTAATACCTGTTTCAGGATTCTCTGGCTGATTATCATCATTGCATTGTGTGCCCCATTTGTTGTATCATTGGTAGCTGGGTGTGTGGGGAAATTAATGTCAACTGGCACTTCTGCATAATGTACATCACGCTTTTTTGACCACGACTTTAAATGGCACTGGTCCTCGAGACCTCAATGGTTGGCCATCAACATTCAACACTCCAGCAATGACTAATTTTTTTTACAAGAAGCACGACGTTGGTCTGGTGATCTTTCTGCCATCAAAGAATTCTTGCTTGACCAATTCGCCATATGCAGCTGCTACATTCATTGCTCCTGGGTTGAAAGACACGTGCATTCCTAGTATTATCAATGAGCTCACAAGTATAACAATGTAATAATATGTCGATCGTACCTTCTGTTGAATCAGAAATCCTTTTCCCAATAGAGCCATACCCTCTTATCCTCTTGTAGATCTCAAACCCTGCAAATGCATCCAATGCGACATAGTGTACTTGTTCACTTGTCAAGTTTACAGCAGCCCAATCACCAAGTCGTACATCCTCTTCCTTTGGTAGCTTCTTGCCTAAGACCAATGCACATATATCCGTTAGTCCAGTTTTCCCACTTTGGATGATTCCACGTTCTGTGCAAAATCTTCCCAATTCTAGACATCCAGAACGATCGGGTTCCAATTCATGCAAGTCGAAATCACGCTTGATTTTACGTATATCACCACCCACTTGACGGCTAATCTTGGATACGATTTCAGTAGAGAGTAAAGTGATCAACGATGGTGGTAAGTGTGCAAGATGAGAGACGCAATAAAGATCAATATGTCTGGTGCATGCAACTTGGATGGTAGCGGTCTTATGCTGCCTATAGACTCTGCCATCCTCTATCGATCAACTGGCCATTCACAATCGAAACCAATAATGATACCACAACGTCCATTCTCAGTCACAATTCTTGCTCTCGACAATAATCCACTAGCACTTCATTTAAATAGCTTCAGGATCTTTCAAACATCGTACACTGGTGTTGTCAGGTATGTGAGTGGTGGTAGATGATCAATGAGAGAGGTATCCACAGGTTCTGGGGTATTGACAGGCACGGCATCTCTTGTCGGCGATGGCAAAACGTCTTTAAGAAACTTTTGATCACCACCAATGTTGTCAGTAAAGAATATCTCTGGTTGGTCATGGGCATAAAGGTCATAGGCTGATCGCATAGTATCAAATGCATGCTTCAGGTGGGACAAGGCTTTGGACGGGACAAGGTGTTGCATTCTCAATTCCTCATACTCATTGTATAGCGTGTACATTGCAGTGAAAACTAGTGAGCTGTTGACTATTCCCAAAAGTTTGACGATCTTGAACGAGTGGACAGCCTTGAGATATTTGCCATCCCGTAGCATCATCTGCTTATCCATCAGGTGCCGCATGCTCTCAATATACGTATGATGCATCAAAGGAACGAAAATACAATGCAGAAGGAATATGACCAGCATAACCTTCTTTATCATGATATGGAGAGAATGGCAAGATATCATGGGATAAGGAAAGTGACTGGTTGATGGATGGCTGCTGCTGCTTTCGATACACGGCAATGTTGAGGTACTGCAATCAAGTCGATCATGGCGTAGCATATGCAATTCGCGTAGTATCTTTTGAAAATGCTTGGGCCCAACAGAGTTTTGGGTGCATGGTCTCATCAATCCTCCCACTGTTTTCGATAACGCCAAACGCCGTGTAGTGTAACCAGGATATTCACATTGCAAAAAGAAAGGCAGCTGACGAATAAGCCTTGGATCATGGGAGTTGAGTTCCGAAAGACACTTCTTGCATTGATAGCGTGTGCCAATGATATAGAACGAGCTAAATATCTCATGTGTTAATCGCAAATAGTGGTAGAAATGCCATATAACACATACCTGTCAAGATCCACTACTCTTCGACCAATGTTGTTGTATCCTTTAGATTTCAATTCTCCATTGCATGAGACACACTTAAGAGTCACTTGAAAATGCTTCCCAATATATGTGGGATCCAGATGAAGATACATGGCAAGTACAGCATCTTTGGGTCAAGCTTTTCGCGTAATACAAAGAAGGCATCAGGCGGATATATCCAGAGAGGCTTGTTCTTGTATTGATGTGACTCACCGTATTGCCTCACATCATCCACTACTTGCTTGTGCATATCCAATAGGTATGCTTGCACATGGCCTTGCACTTAGACAGGTTCATCACCATCGTCATCAGTAATGTCACTTTCTTGCTGGTACAATGTGCCATCCAAATCGTCGTCATCCTCATCCAAGTCATCATCATTGTTTGTAGTTGTAGGCAGAGGCTCAATATCCACAAGCAAATCGGAAAGTGGTACACCTGGTTCCTCAATTGTGCAATGCTATTGACTTGATCGGTGGAAGAGTCAGCTGATGTAGGTGCAGGTGTGAAAAGTGGTGGTGGTGGTGTTGCTGAAGTGTTCCTCAATGTTGGTTGGGATTGCAGTGCAGCTGTGTATCAGATTCTTTTGTTTTTGGACGACCAGCCTCAGGGCCTTCCTTGTTTTTCTGGCCTTTTGGGCGTCCACGATCCCCTTCGTTGGAATGCAAAAGAAAAAAAATAAAATAAAAGGAACGTCATTCAGGAAACGCGTCGTGCATGGTCCTTATGCGTTTCATGCGGCGCCGTTTCACCAACGCTGCAGGTCATTATTTCCTTTTCTCATTAGCCACAGCTTCGGAAGCTCGGCCTTATTTTACTATTCAGCGTTCTTATTCGTTGTTAGTATTCTTCTATCCTATTGACTGCCATGACCCCACCCACGCTATCTGTGCCATAACTTCCCAACCGCAACACGATAAATAATGGGGGCCTTTTCAGGTTCTGGCAACTGAGACATTACTGCAAACAAACAGTGTATTATTGCTGATTCATTTACTGGTGGCATTTGCACTACTTTTTGCACGCACCTAAAAAACGAGCCACACTAGTTGATAGTGCACCATCACTGATGCAAGGCAGATATGTCGCAAACTGCCGTACTTTGTAGCGGTGACAGTGGTGGAAAATCTTGGAAGCAAGTTGATGTAAATGTTGATGTCTGTGGCTTCCTTGTTTGTTGATGATTGCGCATGTTGTCATATTGTCGGAGCGGATCTCGATGACTTGCTGTTGCCACTGCTCGGCGTGTTGATCGATTGCATGCTGTACTGCTCGAAGCTCGCGCCAATTGATTGATTGGCTGCCTGCGATGGAGTCCCAGGTGCCGGAGGCCATGGCATAATGCTCGCTTGAATGTACTTCTTTGGCCGCGACGCCCCATCCGGAGACGCTGGCGTTGGTATAAATGACGACGTTTGGCTTTGGTTGAAGCATGGAGCGTCCGTTCCAGGCATGCAAGTTTTTTTACTCACCATCGGGCGTCTTGGCGTGTTGCTGCCGCGATCGTCGTGCTTTGGTTCCATTGTTGTTTTACCGGTAGACGTGTCCCTGCTGCAAGTCGCGCGACATGTTCCACATGTGATGGCGGGCTGGATAAACTGCTGCTGTTGTCGCTTGTAAGTAGCCAGAGATAGCTGCCAGCTTGCGCTTGGTGAGTTGTTGTTTTTGTAGTAGCTGATGCATGTCGCGGCGAATTCGAAGCATTTTGGGTTGCGGCAAGGACAACTCCATCTTGCGTGTATTGACTTGGAAACCCAAGAAGGTTTGCCAATGTTTCGGTTCCCAACAGCATTTGTTCTTGCTCAGACTGAAGCCCAACTGAGTCAGATGTGCCTTGAGCAACATTCCTTGTTGGCGAGCTTGTTCTTTGCTCGACGCCATCAGGCAGAGGTCGTCCAAGTAGAAAGTCAGCCGAAGGTTTGCTTGTTCCCAGTACGAGACATCATTTTTGTCCAGAGTATCGGCGCATGGGCAGCTCCACAGCATAGGCATTTAAAACGGTGAAACTGGTCCCGCCACATGAATGCCAGGTAACGACGGTCTTCTTGATGAAGAGGAAGATGTAGAGGCGTCCTTCAAATCCAACTTGACCAACTAATCGTTCGGCTGCACCATCGCTCGCACATCGGCGGACCCTCCATCTTGAAATGTTGGTACTGTATGTATTTGTTGATACCCGAACAGTCGAGCACGACGCGTACTTTGTCAGGTTGGTGAATTAGAAACAAATATGATTGATAGTGTATATCGGATGAAGCTTCCTTCTCGATCGCTTTCTTGAATAGAAATTCTTGAACAGCTTGATCCATCTTGGCTGCTTGCTGGCGGGACATGTTCAACCGATAGTCTTGAGTGCCGATTGACTTAGGTGATGTTTGGCAAAAGGGTATCTGGCCCGTACCGTTCTTGTGTGCCATGGTCCACGGGTCTGACCCCCCGCTGAATCCAAATGCTGGTTGGTATCGAGGCCAGGCGCGCCCCAACCGGTGACTTGTGTTCGATAGAGAGTAGCTGACTTGTAGCAAAAACGCGTGCTTTGTGCACCCAACGTGTTCGCAGGCTGAGCGACCAGTGCTTGACTCGTAGTTGGCGCCATTTGAGTAACTTCTTGGTGGAGGTGACGAAGGCGCTGGTGCCACCTCCCCAGCCAATTCCCTGGCCTCGTCTTACGTCCGCGTCCAAAGAAATTGTTACTGCGTTGGTTTCCGCGTCCACGTCTACAGGTGTTGCCACGGTTTGAAAACATAGACGTGGATTCTTGGCTTCGGCATGAAACCGTTCTCGGAATTCGGGCCCGAAAAGTTCCACAACCAACTCCGCACTGCTGTCAATCGTTTCACAGGCGGCGTCGTTCGATCCGTAGACGTTCTGCAGCATGGCTCTCGAGGATGATGCATTCTTAGACTTTGCGAACAAAAGCCTCCAAGATAGGGGAGCTGGCTTCTTGGACCAAGTCGGGTTCCGCTTCCATGAAATGGAGGAGGAAAATGAGGGGCCGCAGTCGAACGTAGATGTCTCGTTGAACGTTGGCGAGCAGTTTGTCTCGCTCGATTGCTTCGTTTGGGAAGCAGGAGCGCAACTCTGAATCAATTTCTTGGGTTTTGAGAATACCATGATAGGACTCGGAATTACGGTTCTTGATTTCTTTTAGGGTGCTTTTTTAAAGATAATTATTCAGGCGTGGAAAAATGCTTCTTGGACACTATCTGGAACGTCGAATCGATCGGAAGATCGACCAAACACCAATCGCGGCCGCGATCGAAACAGTTGCTATGTTGCATTTTGTATCAACCCATTGCTCGTATGCACCAAACGCTACTATAAATTTAAATAGTCAATTAGCCGCTATATCTCTTAGCAATTATGAACAACTATAGACTTACTGTATCAGACCAGGACAGATAAACAGACACAACAACGAATGCTAATTTCTGTCCATAATAATGACGCAAGCAAAGTGAAATTGGCCAATGGGGATCGCAAAAGTAAGAAATTCCTAGTCCGTAAAAGCGCAATTGAAACAAGTGCTTGGAATTAACAAGGGCCCCCTTGATATACTTGGGGTGTCTTGGGTGAAAAAGAAAAGAAACGAAAAGAAAGGAAAAGGAGGGAAAAGAAAGGAAAGGGAAAAGCGTAAACAGCGCCGCATGCGGCGCTGTCTGTTTGTTAAAATTTGCGCACGTCAGCTTGGCTAAAGGAGCATGAGTAGCTTAGCTTTGTATATATATAACAAGGTATCATCTGCCAAATAAAACCCTTGCTTACATTTGTAACGTTACGGAACAACTTGAATAGAAAACAGCTATAGCATACACCTTTGTTATATAATGAAGAGAAAGATTAATTAAACTACAGATTTTGTGGTGGACGTGGAAGTATATTATGTATTATTGTTGTTTGTGGGATAGCACTCGTATTCTTTCTTTTAGATGTTCTTGTCCGCTTTCTTGGCCAGTATTCAGGACGAGTGACATCCGGGCTATGATTGCTGCTGGTAATTGAAGACATGTAGCGAGTTGATGATGATACTGGAGATGCTGACGATGCTGATGTTCCAAGAGGCTCGATACTTGGAAGAGGTGGTATAGACAATGGATTTGGTAATGAATGTGGTGGTGAATTTGATGGCGCTAGCGTTGGAGGGGCTATGATGGGTGCAGGGAGCAAGCGACGCATTCGTGCGATTGGTGGTGCAGGTAAAAGACGACGAGGGGTGGTATTTCGAGCGACAAATATGTTGAGTTGTGGCTGGGCGATATGTAGCTGCTCTAGTTCTTGATTGTGAAAGGTGTTTGTAGCATTTATCGTTACTTGTAATGGGGCTGGTTGTTGTGCAGACAGTATGGACAATGATCTACCGGGAGACTGTAACTCGTCCCACACAGCTTCACATATACCATTGCCACGATCGATGCTTGGTATGTAATACGATTTGTGATCCAGCAACTGTTGTAAAACGCCTAGCGCTGCTCCTCAGATTTGTAGTATACATCAGGCGGTTTAACAGCGCTCACATGGTCGTTCCATTGAAATTCTAAGCTCTTCAGTTGATACGATTGCCATTACGACTCAAGCGACGCATTTCGTCTTGAAATAAAGTGAATTCGGCTGGTGTATGGACTAAAACTAGTGCACGTTCAATGCCTTGCTTTTTTGCTAGAAACGAATATTACCGCCCTTTTTCGTTAGTGGTCACACCAGCAAGAATTACTAGACGAACACTGATATAGACAAGCTTGGAATTTGTAATGGTCGATTCGGAACGAACTTGTGGAGTAGAACGCATATGCATTCGCTTTGCTACCTTACTAGGCAAGGCGACAATACCAAAAGTTTCGTTTTCGGATCGCATTAGCAACTGTCCGCGACATCAAGCGTATGTGTATCTAATCGTGGCATATGTAGTTTGTTGCGCAAAATCATTATAGTCTCTGTCAGCCATGGATCATAATGACCACGATGCTCGCGCTGATGTCTATTTTTTGCGCCGACCTACTACATTACCCGATCGATACTGGTGGAGTATTGGAAGAAATTCGACGTATATCATAATTGTATCAAGATATGTGTCAGCACCGTTTTCAGACTGAATGTAACGTAGGGTTACATCGGATGGAAGCGATAAATAGGGCGATTGCTGAGAGCCGGGGAGTATTTGAATTGCTGATGCTGATGTTGATGTTGCTGGTGGTACCGTTGAGGTATCAATATCGCGCTTTAGTGACTTGATAACGTCTTCCAGAGCTCTTATCGCCAACGACATTGTCGGTATAGAAGATCTCTGGCTGTTGGTGGGCATAGATACGGTAGGATTCGACCATTTCTTCAGAAGGAGATCGAAGGTGTGACAACTTTTTGGTAGGAACGAGTAACTGTAATCTGATCTGCTCGTATTCATTGCAAACGGTGTAGACAGCATAAAAGGTAGGCTCTCCACCAATTTTCGCCATGTGCTTAATTATTCAAAACGTATGGTCGCCCTTCAAATTACACCGTCTGAAATCATCATCTCTTTGTCAATCAAAGGTCGTAGTTGATCGATCAGAGCGGTGTAAATCAAGCGCAGGTATGTTGCCGAAGGTACATGTCCAGCATAGCCTAACGGATCGCCGAAAGAGGAAAATGGCGGGGTAGGTATCGGGAATGGGATGATCAACATATTGTGGACTTGAACGGCGCGCAAGTATAGTAGTCAACTACGTCACTTCAAGGCGACCATGGCGAAGATGATGCTGTTCTTGCAGTAGGTCGTGTAATCGCTCTGGCCCCAATGCGTTTTGAAAACACGGGCGCATAAGGTCGGCCAGCGACTTTGATACTCCTGACTTGTGTGTCAAATACGCTGGGAAGAGAGAGTTCTTCATGATATCTTCGCTATGCCCGACAAATGTTTTTTGCACCCGTCCTTAGTATTGCATCGGTACCGTCGAGATAAAATGTAAAGGCAACTGTGGTAGCAATAATTTTGTCAAGATTATATTGAGATAACAACTCTGCGTATATTGCTTATCATTACCTGTCAGTACCGACGATACGCCTTGCAGGATGAAACCATCGGAATGAAGAGATTTGTTGGTGCAGATAGGACAGTATACGAGCCTTTACAGGCAGATCGGAAACCCACACATATACACGCGGATAATACAGTGGTTCTGGTACCAATGGCTTTCCGTCGAGACTGTGAAATGGGTCATCTGGCTCAATTCAAAGCTTTTTTTTATGATAGATAGCAACTTTATTCTCGTTCAGGTCGCTGGTGATTTTTGAAAGATAACGCGATACAACGCCAGAGTCAGGAAGATCATCCGGGTCTGGATCGGTTTCATCTTCGTTTCCTGTACTGCTTGGAGACTGTTCGCTTGCTAAATCTTGAGAATGATTTGCTTGATCATTTGCTGCGGTTTCGATGGTGCCAGATTCAAGTTCATTCATCATATCACCAATATCGGATAAAGCTTGAGTTTCGCTCTAAAAATCCGCAAGCTTAATTATATGGAAAAGAATACCAATCCATATAAGAGACGAGATACCTCTATAGCACCCTCATGCGTGGCAGCAATGCTGGGGTTATTGTCGAGCAAGTCATCGCAATCAGCGCGATTGCTGGAGTTATTGTCACGAGGAGGGTCAGTGCGTCGTCTGAAAAAATTTATTTAAAGTTTGTTGAGCAGTAGTCGTAACAGTTGTAGTAGTAAGAGGTGTATTGCTCGTTCGCTGTGTGTTTCTCGTTTTCCCTCCTATAACTATCGGTTATCAATAAAAAGAGCAACAAGAAAGAGAAATGAGAAAAAAGAACGCGTTTGACATGAAACAGCAAACAGCCCAGGGCGTTTGTTATATTGTTCATGTTTTCACTGCCTCTCATTGGTTCCACTAAATCTGCTTCTCAATGGCTCCATTATTTTCGACATGGCTGTAGGACCCAATTGGCCATTGCAGGGATTTTTATTAAACTAGAGACACCCACACCATTGTAGGCCCGCCGTTCTTTTGGACCGCATCCAGCAATATCTGTGCCAAAATTGGACCGTATCCAGCAAAAATTGGACCGTATCCCGACCGTATCCAGCAAAAATTGGACCGTATCCCGACCGTATCCAGCAAAATTGGACCGTATCCAGCAAAATTGGACCGTATCCAGCAAAATTGGACCGTATCCCAGCAAAATTGGACCGTATCCCAAAATTGAAGGACCGTGTGTTGTGGCTGGATTGCTTGTTGCTGAGGTGTAGGACTATAGTGCATATGCGGCTGCACTTGGAATGCTGGATATAATTGCCGGCGGAGGCAGTTGCAGTTGTAGTGTAGATGTAGTAGGCGGTGGCGGTATGCTGACATGGGTGGACGTGCAAAGGAATACAAATCAGATTGGCTATAAACTTGTTGCTGTTGCATTGGTCGTGGAGCAAGCGGTTGGTAGACAAAATATCTAGATTGCAACCGTCTGGATGTAATACGTTGTATTGGTGATGGCTGTGTCGGTGCTGGCAGATTCAATTGAGGATCCCAAACTTGAGCAGTACGATCAGAGTTATCACGTATTTGGGATCGTGGGCAAGTTGTACGTTCCAAGCTGTTCCTTATCACCGCGTTCTGACTCCATTTACTGAATTATGTGCGCAGATACTGTGAGTACTTATAAAAAATATTGCGCCCGTCAGTTTATGTCGAGTTCTATAACTTGGCGAAAACGGTCCACCTCGTTGAGTTCGGTTGCTGACTGTTGTAGAATTGAGATATCTGTCGGCTGAACAAAGCTATGGTACGTACAGGTAGTATTGGATACCGGGTGCCTTGACGAGATGCTAAATATGCTGCTCTCACAGCTGCACTATCTCGTTTGTTGGCCTGTTCAATTGATGGTCTGTAACGCAGCATGCCATATGTATCCAAGCTTTCGTCGCTCGTCTTACAAATGTCAAACCTTTCTTCAGTCGAGGCCAACAGATCCGTGTTCTGCCAATCAAGCCAATGTTTTGGTAGCTGCAGTTCGCGTCGCAAGTATGAAAGCTGGATTTTGTTCTTCATCCAAATATCGTAATGTCCCTTGTATTGTTTGCCCGTGCGAATCAGCGTACCAACCTGCCACTTAAAAAAAGCTTGGTTTGTCTAGTAAATTGGTCACTTTTTTCATGCTATGAGATACACTTACATGCAAATTATGTTGTGTTCGATATTCGACAAGCAAATTAACTGCAAATCTCGGACTCGCATTGAAAGCTCCAAAATACCTCTTTAAATTCTGGTGCACACCGCCCTCAAGAGAGTTTGTTCCCCTTAAGCATTGACATATTGCCAAACCATTTCATCCCGTCGTCGAAACAAGTACAATGACGTTCCAGGTTGATCGCTCAAATATCCTTTGCCAATAAGCTGTAGCAAATTTCGTGCATCTTTCCAGGCCTGTTTGTCAAATAATGGCCGACCACTTGAGGCGCATTTTATAGGTCCAAACGTCATGAATAATCGTACACATCTTGTACGATTTTGAATGGTGGTGGGACAACGCGGCGAATTCGCTCCTTAATCCAAGATTTGCGACGCCAGCGAACTAAAATAACATGGTTTTGATATATTAAATTAAGCTTTGTCGCCCACAATAAAAGAGAATCATATAGATATATACCCAATTCAAATCTCTCTCCTTTTTCATGCAGAACCCGGGTAACAGCTGCAACATCTCCAGAATCCATCCACAAAATTGCGTCGGTTAATTTACGCTGGAATTCTATGCGTAACCCATGCTTCTTTGGTATTGAGATTCTCTTGAGCGCATGCCAAGCATCTTGGACGATTCTGGTGTGGATGGCATTATCTTGTTTCAAGCGTTGTGGTCGATACTTTTGTAAAATAGGGTCGAGGAGACGACTTCCATAAATCTTGGAGCTCTCATCGATAGCTAAAGTGTTTGGCGTTGGTACCGGCATATCATCGTCACTGTCGTCTTCCGAGTCAGTTTCATAAATATCTCATGCTTCTTGCGCGTCATTGTCGCTGCTATGATCAGTTTGACCAGCTTGCGATTCCGGATGATCCATGCTCTGCGATATGTTTAGTGTTTCCTCATTGTGCACGGTGGTGACAGGCTCAATAAGTTGATAGCAAGGACGCAGTGACAACAAACGCACTAATATACAGAACGGAGCAGCACCAAATGACGAAAGTGGCTGGCTATCACATAATTGCAACTTTGCCGCAGGAACCAAGACATTAGTAACTTCAACCAGTGCACGATTTTCCGTTATTGTCCGCTTATTAAAGACTCTGGAAAAAGCCAGGGTTAGCTTAATATTAGTAATATTATTTAACTTATCGTGTTATTCCTACTACGAATTGGAGCAAGCAAGGAATAAGTAAGGGAGAGAATATGTACATACCCACTTTGTCTAGCATCGCTGATTTTCCCGCGCGCCACCTCTACAGTACCATCGTCGCTAAGTACTGTTACATGTACACCAGCTCGTTAATTTATGATGTCGTTTCTAGGCGATGTCACTTGGAGATAAATTTGCCGACTACACCAGACATCCAAAGCTGTATAGTGTACTTGCTCGTCAGTAAGTCGACCTTCCCAGTTGCCTTGTTGTAAATCCTTGGATAGACGATATTGTAGGATTGTTGCACACATATCTGCCAGACTTGATCCAGTAACTGGTTTGCATTTGTACTCGTTTCATATTGTCAATAGGTCCACGACATTGGATGCTTGAAGGTTATTGAATTGTTGAGGAAAAGATTGTGAAAGCCGAGTGATATCATTTGCGATGTTACGCCCAACCTTGATGATATCTTTGCGATGAAGCAGCGTCCAGATAGCGTGTGGCAATAATAGTAACTTCTCCAGCTTTAATATTGATACTCGGTCGTCGTATGCAACTTGTATTACTGATACTAGATGCCATGTTGGTTTGTTTTGATGATATGTCCATTCTGCGTCAAGACCAACGACGATCGGTTGCTGTTCAGTGCCATTTTGCTCGAGTAGTGGTGTCCAAGCAGCTTCGATTTGCAACGGTGAGCTGTGAATTATTACTGGAATTGTTGATGGCAGCTGTAGCTGCGCCAGATGATAATATGGATCAGTGACTATACGTGGATGAACATCAGTACGAAGTGATTCGATTTGTGTTTCAAAATACTGTTTACCGGCCTCGACTTTGTCAGCAAAAAGAATTTCTGGGTGACGATGCCCATGGGCAGTAAGACTCTGTAGCATTGCTGATCGCAAAAATTAGTTTCGGTTACTGTAATGCAATCAGAAAATTATAAGAAAGGAAGTATAATATACCTTGTGTCCCTTGTTCTATGGGATCCATGGATGTAGTAGGCACAAAAGCTTGATACCGAATATCTCCGTATTCATTTGTCATTGATACCAACCCTTCAAAAATTTTGCGCGAATCCAGTTTGCAAAGATGCTTTGTCACCTATTATAAAAAACAAACAAAGTACTTGTCAGAATATATATACACAAAAAAGCAAATATATTAAACTCACCTTATGGCAGTGGTCAATGTTGATTCCGGTGGCTGGTAGAGAGCTGATGTGGTTGTAGTGGTCGTTTATATGCATTTCAACAAATTCATTGTACATTTTTGTGAGATACCTAGGACCAGGTGTCGAACTACCATATCCATCTCGATCGTCAAATGATGGGAAATCCTTGAACTTCCTCGATGCCGAGTGCACTGGTTTGTAAAACGAATTGATTGCCGATTGTCTGCTGGTTGATGGATTTTGTTGCTCGTAAGAATGCTCTTGTTGCTCTGGTCTTCCTTCCGCATACTGCCATTCAGTTTTGTCGTGTCGCAGGTGGTGTCTAGTGCTCAGTGCTTTTGCGAATGGACCGGGCCCCATTCCGTTACCAAAGCAGAGCCGCATATTTGTCATCAACTCCTTGGATACACCACTTTTATGTGAAAGAGTGGCCGGATATTCGAGCGCAAGTTGTATGGGTAGCGATTTTTCTATCAAGTTCTCGTCTGTGCCCATAATTGTGTTGGCGTCGCATCCGTCCTTTTTGCATTGATAACGATAGGATAGGATGTAAAAATAGTCGTCGTCGTCTGCGATGCGTCTGGCAAGTGGGTTTAATGGAAATCCATAATCTTCGAGTTTTTGCTTGCACTTGGGACACTTGAGCTCTTCTACCAAAAGGTGGACAAGCCAAACGAACACACGTGGCAGATATAAGTCGGTTTGGTTCAAAGTATTTCTTCTTGTAAATAGCGAAAAAGAGGGCTGGTGGCAAAACCCAAAAGGTCTTGCTTTCGTAGCAAGCTGGCACTCCTTTGCTTCTTCTTTCTCTGTCAATCTTATTGCGAACACTTGTCAGGTATGGCTCAAATACTTTAGGCGTTGCCAACGTTTCCTCATCGTGTCCCACCGACGGTGTCGTTAAATGGTTAAACTGATGAAAAATAAATGAGCCCAATTGAGAAAATGTCCCTCAATAAGTCAGAGTAGATCAGTGGAAACATACTTTACTGTGTGTAGATAGACGTTAAAAAGTACTTTTCGACAGTGTCGTGTCAAAGTGGTTGTTGCAGCAGTAACCCGAGTATTCATCCTGCAGCTATATATATACTGCGGAACGCACTCAAGCTTTGTGTAATGCTGGATGTTATTCTCTATTCCTGATTGGACAAACGTTATTTTGCCTTTGTTATTGGCGTAAATAGCAATGGCGCACTTTATTTTTACAAGCAATTGGACACTTTTTCTATACCGCACTTTATTCTGTGAGTTTTACTGGCTAGATCACTACAGGTACGGCTGACCGCCCAATTGCTGGATACGGTCCTTCAATTGTGAATACCGTCCATTAGATACGGATATGGTCCATTTTCTACTACCAACCTTTTTTTTTCCGCTTGAAGTTTCCAAATGACACCAACAATAACAAAGGAGCAAGCTCTTTGTATGCTCTTCTACGTAGAATTCAACCCTACCAACGTGGAAAAACTCAAAGACAGAATCAAGAACATGGCTGATATCGATATATGTTACGAGACTGACCCATTACGCCCATTTCTTTTACCGCTCGTCAAAATGTACTCAGAACCTTACCGCTACAAAAAATATACTGAAACTTCTGAAACACTTGAAAAAATACACCACGTAGACATGCAACGAAAGCAAGAAATCCATCTTAGTAAGTTTGTATGGATATGTATTTGATTTAGTTTCTAATTTATTTGTATTTGTTTATAGGCTCTGATCGCCAAATTGTGCGATTTATAAACGAAGTATATCTAACAACAGATCCGCTGAACGACAGAGTATATACCAAAAAGCTAGTTTCAAACAAGGACATCTTATCTCACGTATGGCCTTAGACAACGAAATTTGATGATAAATCGGCGTTGGGATTTTCATAGTGGTGTCATTTGAAGAATGTTGCCTTCACAACTGTGGAATATCAACGCAAAGCATTGAAAACAGTCAGCAGCAAAGTACGCCAGCGAACATTGTGGGTCTTGAACGATGAATTTACAGGTAAGATGAAAAGCATTTTTATACGAATATATTCAATATCTTTTCTTTTAGACAATGTTGCTGAATCTATTGCCGAGCTCCTACCGAAACACCAAGCATATATCCACAACCTTAAATCAAACGGATTTACTGTTGTGGGATATGCAAGGAAATCGCCTGGAACGGAGGACATTGCTACGAGACTACAATTGTTACAAAAAATGGTCGGCAGATTATTTAAAGTTTCGCTTACCGACAAAGCGTTTGTATCGTATTCAACCAAAGCAGCCGATTCAATAAGCTCAAGGGACTCCCACACGGAAAAAAAAACATATATTGCAAATGCACAACGTTGAAGGAAATACGCAAGGTAATATTGAAATAATACTGTTTAGGATTATGTAGATAATAACACTGTATTATGCCTAATTTTGAACTAGATCTGATCGACTTTATACGCGGAACCGACACTATTTGCTTAGTATTTATTGACTACGCCGGCTTTTCTATCAACCCATCCGATATCCTCGCATTCATCAAGTAAGTTTGAAAACTGACACGATGCTTATTGATGATGCTTACTAATGATACTTATACTTATATAGAGAGCACGCAAGCATCAAGAAAATTGTGATCGACCTTCTGCCAAATCCTGTCAAGTGCTATGATCGATCTGATGTGATTGAAAACCCTGATATTCTAAAAGATTTTGATTGTCGAAAAGCTTGCAATAAGCGATCTACTGATGTTTAAATTCCGTTTGTCTTAACTCTTGAAGAATCTTTGCTTTGGATTGGGGATCCTTCTTACCCACAAACCCCATTAAATACCCATTTCCTTTATAAAAAAAACAGTAACCTTTTATCTCTTCCTCCCATTGTATCTTATCTTTGGCGATATACTAATAGTTTTAGTTTCTTTTTATTTTTATAGATAGTAAGGATTTTATGGGTAATAAAGATTTTATAGTTCGTAAGATTATTTTCTAAAATTAAAACTATTTTATTTAAATTTTGTTTAATATAAAAATAATAACAATGGATATTAATAAATTGATTACCGATGAAGTAAATTCTATACTTGTAATGCATTGGGCTTTTTTAAATTATAATTGGTCCATCATTAATAATAAGTATAAACATAGAACAGAAATAAAACATATCAAGTACATTGATATTATTAAAAGCAATTATTAGAAAAATTAGGATATATTGCAGTCTTTTTCTTTTGGTTGTATTATATACTAATAAAGAATATCCTGCTCCTTATTTTGAAGTAGAAAAAGGTTTATTTTTATTATACCATTTAGTATCTAGTATTTCAGGAAAAGATGATATTGATAAATTTATTCCTCAAAGTTCCTTTTTTAATTTTTATAAAAAATTTTGGATGGATGAAGAAAATTATAAAAGAATAAATAAAATAGTATGATGCATTGGATAACATGTTTTCAAATATAAAATTAAGAACTTTATCTGCCCATAAATATAATTCAGAATTGTTTAAACATATAACATTGATTATCGATAGTCATAATTCTAGAATAAATTATACCGACACAGAAATTAAATGTAGCAGATTATATAGTTATAAATTTAAGAAAAATAGATTAAGAACTCAATTTGTTAGTGATATGAATGATATGATTATTTATACTTTTAGAAGTGATTATTGTTCAGATAGCTCTGATGGTAGTATATTCTTGAATATGAAATTATATAGAAAACTTAATAATAAAGATACTGTTGCAGTTAATAGTGGTTATACTTTATTTCTAAAACAGTTTGTAGATTTATCAGTAACTAAAGGTTATAATTTTACTGATGATAATTTTGTGTATCCTATTAGAAAAAATCCTAGTAAAAGCTTATCAATTACAGAGACCATTTTAACAAAACATTTGGAATTTTCAGAAGTAAAATTGAAAACCAATTTTCAGCAATAGGTAATAAATTTCATAGATTTAAAAAGGATATATATCAAAGGAACTCTCAGATTTATTTAAAACTCCGAAGTATTAAAATAAATTTAAGCTCAATTATTTTTTTAGATAAAAATTGAATTTTATATATATAAAAAAATAATATTTTAAATATCTTAAAATTCTTAGCATGTTTATTGAACCTTATAAAAATTTAAAAAATATATTTCACAATGAACAAGAAGCATTATTATATCTAATTGAAAATAATTATATTAATCGATATTTAAAATATGAAAAATGTAATCATGATATGAAATTAAATTTAAATAAAAAGCTATATGTTTGTAAATTTTATAAATATAGAAAAGCCATTTCACCATTAAGGGATACTATATTTAATAAATTAATATTGCCAATTAATATACAATTACATATACTTTATTATTTTTTAGGTAAAGTTCCATGTTCATTTACTTCTTCAATATTAGGTATTACTAAAAATACTGTCTCATCATATAATACGTTATTTAGAAATCATATTAAAAATAAACAACTTTTAAGTAATAGAAATAAGATTGGTGGAAGAAATAAAATTGTTGAAATAGATGAGACCAAAATTGCAAAAAGAAAGTATAATAAAGGTAAAAGAGTTGAAGGGGCATGGATTATTGGAGGTATTGAGAGAAGTTTATTAAAAAATAAAGTTAAATATGAAAACAAAAGATTATTTTTAGTACCAATTAAAAAAAGAAATATAGATGGTATTGATAATATCATAAAGAAATATGTTAAAAAAGGTACTACTATTTATACAGATCAATGGAAGGGATATAATAATCTAAAAAATAATGGATATAAACATCAAACTATAAATCATAAGAAGTATTTTAAAGATCCTATTACTAAAGTTCATACTAATACAATAGAAGGTACTTGGAATGGATTAAAGTAAAGCATTATTGCTAGAAATAGGAATAAAAAAGGTATACTTTTATTTCTAAAGGAGTACCAATAGAGAAGAAAGAATAGAGAGTATAATTTATGGAAACAATTTTTAAAAGACTGAATGAAGATATTATATATATAAATGTATTTTCAAAATGCATTCTAAAATTAAAAATATTAAAATTGAAAAATATATTAATAAGAAAATAAAATATGGATATTTATAGTCTAATGATTAATATTAAGTTTAAGAGTAATATTAAAAGAGGTATTATAATAAAAGATCTGAAAAAATATAATATTGAGGAATATAAAATAAAGCAAAAAGATGGAAATTTTAATATATATATGAAAAAAGCAGGGTCTAAAAAAAGATTACAAAAAGTATATGAATTTACAACATATAATAAAAATAAATGTAATAAAAGAAGAATAGAAGATCATGATAAAATTGTAAGTAATATAAAAAAGTTAAAAATATAATCTTATTTAAAAATTATTTCTTAAAATAAAATAAATAAAAACCTGAGACCTCTATTAATAACTACTCATTTAAAAATAACAAATTAGTTGTGATAATGGATAATGTAAAATTCTATAATTTAGAATTTAAGGTTGCTTGTTTATTAAAAAATATACAGAAATAGGGGACATCCAACTCCAATTAGATATTAGATAGTACTATTGGCTGTAAGAAATCTATTAGCTGTAAGAAATCTATTGGCTGTAAAAATCCAAATTGTACAAAAAATTGAATTTTGTGTATATATAAAAATAATTGGTATGGTAAATCGAAATAAACAAAGACAAATAAGTCGTTTGAGAATGGATTATATTCAAAAAGATTGAACAAAGTACAATATCAGCTATAGAAACTATCTTCTTCTATATCTAACTTTCAAACATTGTTTGAGAACTCGGTCTTAACAGAGAAACAGATCTGAAGGTGGAAAGCTTATCAACTTCTTTGTCAGCAAGGACTCTACTGGTGCTTTGCTGTAAGAACGAATAAAAAACTTTTATGATGGTTTGAGATATGTTCTTGGACGGTTGTTTCATACTTGGTTTCTTTACTGAGTTATATGAAGGATTCACATTTCAATCCAGCTAGGTGCATGTGCGCAACCGTGTCCCTTATTGGATCCCGATGCGGTAAAGAGAAATATTCTATCAAGACATCTGTCTGTACCGGATCTTAGTTTACCACATCATCCCCTTCCAGGTTGCACTCAGGGGCTGCTTTTGCCTGGTATATTGTATTATGAGAGATATTTGTAATTGTGGTATTAGGTAGGATATATTCAGTAGGTGTAATACCTATATAAATTTACTTATTTTTGTACCCGAACAGATTTGCGCTTGACAAAACGTGTCTTTTCACCACTGTGGTTTCTTTTAAGAGACTATGTGGTTTTGCTGTTATTTTTGTGTTGGATTTGTTTTTGTGCCTGTTTTTGCTTGGGTTGTTCTCCAAGCCGTTTCCAATAATTGTTTATTGTGGCACGTTGGGTGAATGCTTCATTAGATTCCCAAGTATCTTCATCTGGTTTGTAACCCTTCCAGCATACTTTATACTCATATGTGCCGGGTGCCGTCTCTCTATGAGCCACTATAGACTCTACCTCAAATAGTTCATCACAAGGTATAATTTCATCTTGAGAAATTAATTTTAGCTGTGATGGTGCATATTCGCGTGCCATCACCTCGTTTTGTTCATTCTTAATTATGTATGCGCCACAGAAGTCTTATGACGATCATCAGGATGTATCTGAAATCGATGAAATGCATTTTTCAAATCGAGCGTTGTAAATACAGTTGCTCCTTTCATTTTATGAAATATATCTCGGATGAGAGGTAGAGGATAACGATCATCCGGTAGTAGCTTATTGATATGCCTTGGATCTAAGCAAGGTCGCTTGCCAGTGTATTTGCCATTGGCATCCTTTTTTGGAAACAAAGTTGCTGGCTTTGTTTTTCTTTCTCTTCTTGTTGTAATCCTCACTTTCTTCGGAGTCCTAGTCAGAACCAGTTGCAGGTTCACCCTCGGCAAGAGTCAAGACTGCTTGTATAACGGCGTCCAATGTGCTGGGAAACTGTAAGCCAAAATGGTTTGCACCAACGTTCCACACACGCTGGCAGTACTTCTTATTCAAAGAAGATAGGAAACCATATCCTAACTCTTCGTTGTCAGGTATTCCAGATGAGCAAGCGAGTTCCAAGTATCGATTTGTGTATTCTCGTAACGCCTCATTGCTGTTTTGGGTTAATGTGCGCATCTTGTAGCGTTGGTAGTAAACTTGGTACGGAGAAGAAAACGCACGACAAAACTCTTCTCGAAACTTGGTCCAATTCATGTCATGCCGTTGCATGGTTTTGACTAACCAAGCACGTCTTGTGGCATCACAAGTCAAAGGCATCAACCTTTTCTAATGCTTTTCGACGTTGATCGAATGTGCTTCTAACACATAAGCAAAGTCATCCAAGAACTACTCAGGCGAGTCATAAGACTTCCCTTTAGCAAACTTGGTGTGTCCTCGGAGGTTGAACACGGGTAAGTTCTTAGGAACCAAATGTGCTACTTTGGCATCATCTAGCGTCTTGTCCGAAAGAGCTTTCATTGTGTTTAGCCTTTCTTTCCAGTTTTCATAGTCGCTTTTAGCGGCTAAGAAAACTTGTTGGTCAGGGCAAGTAACCAGGCTCTGCAGGTATGCCTCTTTAAGATGAACTTGCTGTTCCAAGTAGGTACAGACTACTTTTGGGTCAGCGTCTGGACCCAGTTGGTCAGGCTTGATAAGGTCAACACTGTCCTGTTGGTCAGGTGTCCAAGGGTTACTGCTTGGGTTTTCCTCAAGCTGTTCGTGGTGTTGAACTTGGTCAACATCCATAGCGACAGAAGACTGAGCTTTCGTATAGGGGATAATGGGACCTGAATGATTCCCAGTGTTTAGTTGGAAAGTAGTAGTGTCTATAGTGATGATTGCGGTTCTGTAATTCAAACGAAAAAATGTGGTAAATCGAAATAAACAAAGACAAATAAGTCGTTTGAGAATGGATTATATTCAAAAAGATTGAACAAAGTACAATATCAGCTATAGAAACTATCTTCTTCTATATCTAACTTTCAAACATTGTTTGAGAACTCGGTCTTAACAGAGAAACAGATCTGAAGGTGGAAAGCTTATCAACTTCTTTGTCAGCAAGGACTCTACTGGTGCTTTGCTGTAAGAACGAATAAAAAACTTTTATGATGGTTTGAGATGTATTCTTGGACGGTTGTTTCATACTTGGTTTCTTTACTGAGTTATATGAAGGATTCACATTTCAATCCAGCTAGGTGCATGTGCGCAACTGTGTCCCTTATTGGATCCCGGTGCGGTAAAGAGAAATATTCTATTAAGACATCTGTCTGTACTGGATCTTAGTTTACCACAATTGGTAAGAAAGGAATGCCAGGTATGACTTCACATTATATTATATACTAGTTGAAGAAAATATTGTAAATAGTAGAGTATGCAATTTTATAATATACCAAGATTATGCTTATTGATATATTCCTTCAATAAATCCTTTTAATTAAATTTATCAATTGATAACCAACTGTTATCATCAGTAGGGATCCGTATCAGAACCGTAGAACCGGAACCGAACCGAACCGAAACCGAGAAAATATGGTTCGGTTCCTATACCAAGAACCGAACCGGAACCGAACCGGTTTTGTATACGTAGAACCGAAGAACCGAGAGGCAGAAGATTGCATTTGGCGATTTTGGTAATTAGTATAAGTAGGCTATAATGGAAGTTACGAACAATGTTACTCCTTATTAAAGACCAAGAAGTAGTGTATTTGCAAGCCATACTTTATTCAAAAACTTAACAAAACCTGCAAAAGCAGAAGGGAGGGAAAAATAGTAAAGAAGAGAAGAACAAAAAAGAAACACTTCTTTCTAGAGGATGATGAAGTATTACACACGTAAGTTTGACGTTGGATTGGTGCAAGATGGTGCATCAAGTATATACAGAGAAAAAGAGAAAGAAGCAGTAATTCTGAATGGGCATATCTCCACTAAAGCTATACCTCAAGCACACCCGATAACCTTTTCCTTCCCTTGTTCACTTACCCAGCGTTTTTTTAAGCAGCAGTAACGGCGGTCTACTCCTTTATAAATCTTGAGCACATGCTTTTTTAAGAAAACAGTTACCTTCATTTCGTTTTTCAATAAATCCGTGGATTGTGCCGTTTTGTTTCTTTGTTTTTTATTCATCGTGAAGAGAGTAGGAGCCATTTACAAGTGTGCGTCGAAGCTGTTGATTTGCTAAGGCGAATGGTAATGAGAAAAAAAAGGATCTTTGGTTGTTGTTTTTTTCCTCCCTGCTGCTGCTAACAAACCCCACACTTTCCACCTACCTCTGCCACCAGCCTCCAATTTGTTTCAAACTCAACCCGGGTAAAGTGAAATGAGGGGAAACGCTCAGGCCCTGTTCCCATAGCAGCAAAATAGGCTTATGCGCACAGTGAGTCTCTGACGCACCCTTGCCATTTCCTATACATTAGCCTACAAGCTTTTTGTTACGAGTGAACCTGCCATACTACTATATCTTGACATTGGCTTTGTACTGCTTAACTTCTATTATGTCTTGACTTGAATTGAAAATCTTAGATACTCAAATATTCTGCTCTGCTACAACACTTTATATATTATCTACTTCAACTTTTATTATGTTTTAGTTGACTATTATTATGTCTAGGTTGTCTATTATTTATGTTTAGATTGATTATTATTCTTGTCCAGAATGATTTTTATTCATGCACAGATTGGTTTTTATCTTGTCCAGATTGATTTTACTCATGTCCAGATCGATTTATATTCATGTCCAGGTCGATTTATATTCATGTCCAGATCGTTTTATACTCATGTCCAGCTCGATCTTTATTCATGTCTAGCTCGATTTTCATTCATGTCCAGCTCGATTTTCATTCATGTCCAGATCAATTTTCATTCATGTCCAGCTAGATTTTCATTCATGTCCACTCAGATTAATATTCATGTCTACTCTGCCTAAGATTTAATCCCTTCTGCCTAAATAAAAGTTCAAACGTCTGCTAGGAGATGAAAAATCCTGTATATATTTGTTTTCCATATAGGAGTCCCTTGAGCTTATTGAATCGGCTGCTTTAGTTGAGTATGATACAAAGGCCACTAGTTGTTAAAGATAGTACTCAGTTGAGTTAATAAAATTATGATAATTTTATCATCTAAAAATAATGAAAAAACTATAATTTAAAAAAGTAACCATTATTATAAAATAATAATAAATATTAATGAGGAAGTTTGCAAAAACTCCTGGAATTAAGTATTTATATTAATTTTATTAAAAGATCATAATAGAAGAAGAAATAAAAAATAGTTTTTATATTTATTTAGTAAAATGATATAAAAGTAATTATTTCTATTTTGTCATTTTATTATTAATTTAATCTAATTCAGAAAAAAAAAACAATTCTTTTTTTTTCTTTTTCCGTCTAGTTAAGAAGAAAAAATGACATACTTGGGGCATATTATAATTGAAATATCAATTATATAGATAATAGCCCCGTTTATTATTTTGGATAACTGATTTATTTAATTTATGAGTTTAGTAATTATTTTCCAAAGATCTATTTCACCTGCATTAAGAATTAAAAAGTTTTTTTATTTTTCTTTTCTTAATTCTTTTGATATCATTTTTATTCCTTTCTATTATTTTTATTATATTTTTGTTTTTTTTTTCTCTTTTTCTTAGGATATGATTAGGATTATATTTTATGCATACAAATTTCTTTTTATCACCATTTTCT
>NW_026516815.1:0-93638 GCF_025766255.1 Zychaea mexicana | reverse complement strand
GAGAAGCTCCAATATCTGCAGGAAAAGATATCTCTAGAGTTTGGAAATCCACAAAAAACGCGCTTGTTTAGAGCGTTTTATAACTTGAACTGGATATATGTTTTTATAAGTATTACGATACAGTAATTGAGAAGCTTAATATAAAAGAAGAGACTCCATTATCATTTCAAGCTACTATTGTCCCTAGCTTTATCACATTGTACTACACTTCGCTTCACTATTTATTTAACGCTTGCCATTACAGCTTTAACTTCAAAACAATGCCTCCTACAAGGAGTTTTGCCGAATCTACGAAATTTTTTATCAGGGGGGTCGGAGGATGCCTATAAACGTTTCTTCATCCTTTTCGTTATTGCCACTTATGCTGCAACCTTCTTCTATTTTTACTTCGTTATCGTCGTCGATGTGTGGAGTAGTAGACAGCGTAAAATGCGATACCCCGTAACACGGTCCGAGCTTCCAAATCGCTACGAAGATTCGCTTGCACGCATTACGTTAGCCAACCGGGTTGACCGACAGTTTATTGGTTGCTGTGGATGCACTGTTGCCGCTTTCGATCGCCTGCATCGCCGGTTCGTGCGCTTTTATCTGGCTTTAAAGCAGCGTGGTCGTAAACGGTTTTTACCAAGTGAAGCCGTCTTGGCTCTCACTCTGACCTGGCTTCACACATACAACAGACAGGACACAACCGGTTCCCTCTATGGTGTTGTGCCAGCTACTACCTCGAGAGCAAGGAATCTTGGTCTAGAGACGCTGTACAAGGTCTTCTCAAATGAGAACGACAGGCGATGGCGAATTCGTTGGTCATCACAGCAAGAAATGGCTCGATTTGCATCAATCATACAGCATGTCGAACCATCGTTGCAACGTGTATTCGGTTTCGTGGATGGACTCAACCTAAGAATCGAGAATCCAGGCGAAAACAATATTCAAGACGCGTACTACAATGGATGGCTGTCTGACTGTTATGTAGCACAGGACATTGTTTTCACGCCGAATGGTCGCATATGCTGGATCAAGTAGGTGTCATGCTAATTTACTTTTACTTCATGTCACATTGCTATCTAGTATGAATGGATCACTGACAATTGAGCTTAACTTAGCTACAACTGCCCTGGATCATCGCATGATTCTAATATTACCGAGCCACTCCTATCTACAGTTCTTCGAGAAAAACGCCTGCAGGCTACCGGCTTCTTGCTGATTGTGCTTCCCGCGATCTGCTGCCATGTCACTGCCAAGATTTTTAAGGTTCCGAAGATGAACAGCCGCGAGTACGACAGAAACCAGTGCCGTTGGTATGGTGTTATTACAAGAAACCGACAAGCCATTAAATGGGGAATGCGATCAATTCAGTCATCATAAATCAGAGGTTATATCTTACCTCTTAGTACAGATGCCACCCAACGTCGAATGATTTTATATATAATATTCAAATTACATAACTACCGAGTTTCAGAAGTACAACTAAGTCAAATTAGACGCGTTTACCAAGAAGCTTGGAGCGAATCAAACGAATAAGTGAGTAAACAGTTTATTCGGTATAAAATCCTTTTTGGAAGACCTTTCTTTTATCCCTGCAGGATAAACTTTATTTTTCTTGTGTGACCATGTTTATCCTATCCGGTATAAACATTTTGGAAGTCATCCGATAGCGTTACAGGTATATAGCATGGGCGTAAACTGAAGTGAAATGCCCCTTTGGAAAAGAACAGCGCTTCTATTTACATTGAACACCCAAGTTTTTGATCTCCATGTGGTTTGCTGGGGAAGGTTCGATCGATGTTTTGCAAGTAAGTTCCGCTATTTGACGCGCCAATAAATGTCCCAGTTTCTAATCCAATCCGACGCTTCAGCTGCTTTTACTTCGTTCAGAACTTGCTGAAGTTTTTAGATCAGTCTTACATTTATGTTGAAAGTTTTATCATGGTGTACTTGTATTGGGTTTACTTTTAAGCTTTCGTATTGATCCACTTACTTGGGGGTTTGTCCTGGCCTTGGGAAGCTTTAAAAGAAAAGCAAACGAACTGCAGGAGATTACGTTCAATGCTGAGAAGGGTGAATAGTTTTCCACGCTTAACTGACAATCCATAAGAGGCATGTATTAGTCTGCATTACACATTCACTATCAGCAACTAAATGTGCTTCTGATAGGTCGTTTGATAGGCGTAGCGCCTTCTCGGTATGATAAGGCAAAGTCACTAATATTATATGGACCATGCAATTTTTACTTCAGACATGCTTCATATACCATTTTGCTGTAAAAAGTTAGAGCCGGTTTCACGAGTGACATACTAGTAGCTCGCTTCATGAACAGCGAGTATTCACAATTACGAACTTGCGGAATAAATAAAGACACAGAAAAAAAGTCTTGTGAGCTCAAGAAAGTAACAGTGATGAGTACAATAATAATACCACCATAAGGGAAACTGTTGCCAAAATGATTGCATTTGCAAAAGGACGTGAGCCTTAGATGGAGGGTCTTAATTTACCAGAAGCAGCGTATACTCGTGACGCTCAGCAGCAGTCAGCATATACTCGTGATCGAAGATTCTATACTATATCAGCAGCAGCATACAATCGGGATGGAGGATTCTACTTTACTAGCAGCAACGTATACTCGTCATGGGCTAGTCTCCTTTGGCAGCATCAGCATACATACACTCGGAGTGAGCTGGTTTGTATGTAATGGTAAGGCAAGCCAGCAGCAGAATCTGTGATAAAGAAAATCTGTCAAGCGCTTGTATTCTTCTTGTTTTTTTCTTCTTTCGGTTATTCTTGAAGCAGCTATTGATGTCGAAGTAACAAGCACAGCAACTCAATACAATATGGCGGATCCCCAGGGAAAGGTCAACTTAATGCTTGATTGAAAGGATATCATATTCATCAAATACTTTGACATTGAAACGCAACCCTCAAAGTAAGTGGAGATGACAAATTTATATATACCTTGCAACGATACAAGTGAGACATGGATATTTATGCTCTTTATCATACATGTAACGGATAATAATACAAAAGCCCCGTGGATCATATCGTTGTTAAACCTAAGTATGCTGTTTAGTCGCTTGCGGTCGTGATTAAACTAATGGTTGGAAATGCGAGCAATACATAACTCGAATTTTATGAGGCAAATAGTGTAAAAATGATAGGCAAAGAGAGGGTGTCGCTAGAAAGTTTTGCTTATTTTATTATAATGGATCTGTGGTGGCAATGTTTATATGATAGGAAGTGAAACATACAATGATTGACGAACTACAAAAAACATCAAGAGCTTTCATCGAGCATGAGCTTCAAACGGGTGATATTATTTGGGCACAAAAAGCTTTGACAATCAATGAGTGAGTTTGCTTCATGGTTTCTGTCAATTTTGGGATCATACCGAAAGGGAGGCTCAGCTAGGAGGAAGCGCGCTTGTCAAATCTTTTAATGTCTTCTTGTTATTATTATATCTGTACCTAGACTCAAATATTTGAACGTCAAGTACCAAGACGTACCGGCCTACTTGACGGATATATCAACAATCAACAGCAGCAGAAGCAACAGCTACAGTAGTATGATATTGGTGAACCCAGTATCACTATGAGCCGTCGTGCTTTACATTGTATGATTACTCTATAATTCATCAATAAGTAGAGCATATTGACGACTAACTACCATTATAAGGCGAGGGAGTTTGTAAAACAAGAACGCTGATGACAAATCACTAACCTTTATACAATTAGAACGAATGTTATAAGCTAGATATACTTCTTCAACGTTGTATCTACGTTTTAGTATAATCTCACAATTTCCAACAGAGCAACTTCACACACATAATAACGAGCGAGTAATCTAAACATAGTAGAAGCTAACAACTTGTAAGCTCAATCCCCACTAAAAAGCTAAAGTGTCAATGCTTGCTTATTGTTGCAGATCCTTAAAATAGCTTCAAAAAATGGTGTCACTATTACTGCAGAATCATATAGAAGTTGGAAGATTCTTAAAGCGGCCCGAATCACAGGCTGATCCCTACTACAGATAGAGAGTGGTCACGGAAGCAAAGGGAACAAGGTTAGTGTTTTGAAACTTACTAAATCAATATCACAGAGCGAAAACTAACCGGGATGATTGGTGATGGGGACAAAGAAGCGTGAAGTGTTATTATTGAAAGGCGAAACACTGAGTTTTATTGAGAGGGGTATCTTCGATTTCGTCTTTTTGTTGGTGTGACTTGGCTATAACGGCGAGTATTATGTTTTGCCTCTAATGTGTAAATTTACATACGGGTGGGGCTTTATTTGTACAAGACTGCAACGTCGACGAGAAGCCTAGAAACAGTAATGGCGGAAACCATCGGCTTTAGAATGAGAACGACGTCGACAAGAAGTACTCTGTACAATTCTTGTACATATGCAACTGCTTTGAAAACTACCATTTAAAGAAATGTGTCATAAAAAGTATGACGTTTGTACTGCTTCAATGGAAGAAAAAATTTGCGAACCAACCAACTGGTCACAAAGTTTCCGTACGTCTAATATCAAGTGCAGGCAGAATAGCACGCTTCGTTCACTTAACGGCACTAATACCCAACTAAAGCATGGATGCAGTGCGTCATCGTTGTCGGTGCTTAGATGTTATAATGTTACCTTTGTAATCTGTATGATGGTGCATCATGCTCAAGAGCAAAAGACGCATAGCATGCGTGAAACTTGCATCGACGGTTGTATTAATAGTACTGTACAGCACAGCGATATACACATGTTAAGAACTTTCAAAGCACGAAATAAAGTTCTGGCGCCCGAATGTTTCATGCTATCTTTCACTTGCATTGAAAAGTAAAATAACAAGGAGAGCAACGTATCACTAAACAGCCAAGGAGCGATCTATGTTTGACAAAGGTGAGTACAAGAGGTTGCTAATGATAATGAAAGAAAAACAATAAAGGAGTGGAGCGGGGGGAATTTATGCCAAAGACACACACAGGGCGAAGTCGGCCAGAAATACATCGTCAATATCTTTACCTTAAAGCATAGTTAGAGAACCTTCAATGTGGAAGCAGGGCTCAGAGAAGGGCGGCAAATGAGGCAATGCGTAGTATATGTATGCAACCAAGATAATCGATAACATTAAAACCAGTCATATGCGTCTCGTACAACCGACACAATCATCACGCGGTTTATACTCTAGCGTTATAAACCGATCAGCCACACGTCGTGCTTGCATAACAAGAGCAGCACAATAATCACGTTATCGTTAAAGGAGAGATGGCTGTTTACTTAGCATGAGACGAGAAAGGTGGGTCATAAAATTACACCATGTTTTTCCAAAATGTATTTTTTTTTCTGCAAAGATGGCTAACCTTAAAAATCGTTGCAGAACTTCTCACGGAACAGCAGCATCGTTTTTTCGAAACATTGGTCGTTCAAGAAGATATGACAAAAGCAAACTTTCCGGTCGTGCTAATAAACTAGATGCTGACAAAGCACACCATTGCTTCCCCGCACAAAAAGGATTACAACATCAGCAGGCTGATTAGCGGGTGGATGGCGGGGTTATTGATCCGATGTGGAGGGTGAATGGTGCGTCTCTCCAGAAGTCCACTTTGAGTGTGCAACGCCCCTCAAATTTTTACCGCTGGGACCAAGGCGCGGAAGAACATTCAAGTGAGCCTTTTTTTTTTTATTTTGCTGGAGCAGATTTGATGCATTACATGGAATGGATTGACGTGGTACCGGCTACACCTTACTCACATAAACGATGCACGCCTTATATGTTATCGTATTCGCTTTTGTGAAATATTTCCCAAAAGAAAAGGGAAAAGGGGACAAATGGAGGCTTTATTTTGACACGGATATCCTTTTCCGCAAATCAATTTTCCCACAAACCCCAAACTTCGTTCGGTGCCCCTTCTGCCTGTGCCCCGGACTGGTCCAATTGCGTAAGCTCCGATAGTAGCACTTTGTGCCACTCATCATTCTGGGGTTTAAAGATACGAATCAAATCGGCTAATAAGCCCAGATGTGGGGAAAAGAAGAATAGACAGTTTCTGTTTTGCAGAATTTTGCATCCGAGGACATACACACATACACCCATAGCAGACTGATGTATAGCAGATTAATAACGGCCATGTAAGGTTATATGGTGGCTGTGCGTACAGTATGCACACACTCACATACACTTACATCTTGTGGTATTTGATGGGCTGTTCTCGGGCGGGGGGAAGGGGAGTAAGAAGCAGAGCTTGAAACAGAAAATAAGTTGTAGAGGCCGCATATTACACACGGTGTTCGGTGTTTATATTGGCTGCCCAACCCAAAAAAGAATTTTTCGAGAGCGCTTTTATTATATAAGACACCACGGCAGAAGGACCGACTAATCATTTTTTTTTCTCTAACTTGCTTCTTTGAAAAATACCATGTCCACAACTGAGCAACCTCAAGACCTTGAAAAGGTTCAAGTGCCACAACAGGCGCCTCCACCCGCTGTTGCTCGACGCTACGTTATCGCAAATCCCGGACCCTTAGGGCTGAGTTCTTTCGCTCTCACCACTTTTGTCTTGTCTCTTCACAACGGTGGTGCTGGTTTCCCAGCAAGCAGCCCTAGCAATGTTGTTGTTGGTTTGGCGTTCTTCTATGGTGGTCTCGTCCAGGTAACTATAACTACCGCTTTGTTTCACATAGTCACCATGGCTACATACTTTGGTTGTCATGGTTGTGTATCTTTCTCTGCCGTGGCTACATGTTTCATTGCCGGTATCCGAATTTGGGTAGAACTTTTTTTATTATCAGATAAACTGACTTCTACTTTGTCAAATAGCTTCTTGCTGGTATGTGGGAATTCGCAACTGGAAACACTTTTGGTGCCACTGCTTTCTCAAGCTACGGTGGTTTCTGGTTGTCCTATGCTTTGATCTTCATCCCTGGTGCTAATATTGAAGGTGCATATGCTGATTCGGAACCAGATGTATTTAAGCGTTCGATGACTATCTATTTGATCTCGTGGGCCATCGTGACTGCTATGCTGTTGATTGCCTCTCACCGTTCATCAATCGGCATGGTCCTTTTATTCTTCGCCTTGCTCGTCACTTTCATCTTGCTCGCTGCCGCCGAGTACAACAGCAGCATCCCTACTAAGGTTGCAGCTGGTTCCTTTGGCGTTATCACCTCTGTGATCGCTTGGTACAACGCACTTTCTGGGATGCTTACCAAGGAATCTTCCTATTTCTTGCTTCCTATGGGCAAGTTGCCATAAATTCCGTATACACCAAATATAACCTTCCCTGCCTACATATACTCTTTCTCTTACTAATCTCTCTTTCGTTCGTTGTATTCATTTCATATTTTAGTAATTTTTCTCTTCTCTCATATATCATTATTACAAAGAAACCTTAATAAAATTTATAGTCTCAGTTGTACATGCATCACATATGGCTTTTTTATGGAGCGATTGATGGAGCAAAAGTTTTCCCGACAAATATTGCCGCAAAAGGGACAATTCTAAAGTCTAATCGGGTACAAAAACTATCAGCGCGGCTGCTGTATTAGTCTTACTCTTCCTCGCTGCTACCCTCCTCTTCTTCAAAGAACTCCTCGTTGACCCATTCGATGAACTTGGAATCTACTGTTTCAGTGTCTTCAGTAATATCTCCAAACATTTCAGCAGAGCCTCCTCGTCCAAGCCACAAAGTTATGATCTTTGCTGCAGCCTTCTTCTTGTCAGCAACTTGTGCCCATTCCTCAAGTGCCCATGCGCTGTACGCCCATCCAATATACCCGCTTGTTAGCACTTGACGATCCGTGTCCACTGCTTGCTTGAAATAGAACTCGGCGTTTTTTAATAACTGCGCCTTGTTCCGCTGGGCCACCGGAAGATCAAGTCGTGCCCGAGCTATACTCAAGTCGCCAAGCTTGTTTAATATACTCAAGTTCTTGCTTTCGATCTGCAGTGCCGCTTTTAAAGACTTGTCCGCTTGTGCGTAGTTATGCCATACATCTGCAGTTGGCTTCCCGCCTTCTTCTTTTGTTATTAATTCGGCATAAGACCCGAGCACATCTCCTCGATCACACATGGTTTCAACGTGTCGAGGATCGAGCTGTTGAATGACCTCGTCTAGTCGACCGATGGCTTGTTGGAATAGATCATGGTCGACGCGTTTTGATGCCAAAAACGATCGTTCTGCTTGTGCTGAAAAGTTCTGGGCTTCTTTTAGGTTGATTTGGATGCGTGCTTGCTTGTGCTCCTTGTCGTCTTCCGATGTGCCTGCGAGCCACTTCTCGGCAATACCAAGCTTGGAACGCGATTTGCTGAACAAGTCGATGGACGACTGGTATGATGCAAGCATGGCTGCCATGGTTGTCATTGTATCGGACATGGATACTAGTGTCTCAATCAGGGAATAAGCGGTAGTAGGCTCAACTTCGGTCACTGTTGCAAATTCATCAGGTTGCGTCGCTACTTTATCTTGTTTGTCATCATGCTTATGGTCGTCGTGGTATACGTGGTCGTGGTGTGCCTCATTGTGTTCTTCGGTTTGTGCTTCGCCGGCGTTATTTTGATCGTCAAAATCCTTTTCCTGAAGGCTGTAAACAGCCTCGAATAGCGAAATTGCTTCCTGCAACGCTGTCGTTCCCATGTGCGTAACGTCAGATTGGTTAGATGAGAGCTGATTTGTATAATAAGAGCAATTGTATGGCCTGTGCGATCCAACCCCCTCTTAATTACTGATATCGATACATTACCCATAGCCGATTGCATGTACTGATTATCTATCTCGGTCGTGTCTTGCAGGATTTCCGAGCGCAGATGTAAAGCTTGTGCAAGATTATACTGAGCATCTGTCTTGTTACCATCCAGCGTTAATGCACGTCGAAACTTTTCAATCGCCTCGTCCAACGTCTTTAGTTTTTCCTCGGGTACTGTATGAGCAGGATAGAATCCAACCAGGATATACAGCACGCGTCCCCTTTATTGAGTGGTAACTCCAACACATATCAGTAAATCATGGCTTTGCAATTTTACTGTACTTTCTCTCTCTCTCTCTCTTAGTAGAGGACAATTACCAGTTGTAAAGACAGTCCGCGTCTTGATCGTTCAAGGAATGAGCTTTGCCGTACATAGTTGCTGCTCGCTCATAATTGCGCTGCGCACGGTCACCTTCTCGATATCGTTCACCTTGTTCCTCAAACGCGATTCCCTCTATATAAACGGGAGTGCAGCAGCGTAGATTGGACAGAAGTTTTTATTCAATATAAATTGACACGATCTATTTCGCGCACTCATACAGTCTACGATTATGCTCTCCATTCCTTGTTCTCCTTTTACCTGTAAGGAAATCGTCAAATGTTTCAGGATCTTTGGCCTTTTTCTTCGGTTTTTCGTTTTTTGGTTTCGCAGGACCACGTCTGTTTTGGGGTCGGCTCATTGGAATCAACACTTATTGATTTATGTATCGTTGCAGGAAAAGTGTAAAAAAAAGTTGGTGTTACTCGAAATAATCAGCCACGGCAGCCTGTCGGAGGTTCAGAAGCGGCAGGACATGTGCAGTTTCGGTTGTCATAAATCAATTTCCCTCCTTTTTAAACTACTTGCTGATCGTATGCACCATGAAGCTATATATATATGAGCCGACATTCACTCTTTAAGTTAGCTTCTCTACTTGATGATGATTTTGATAATAATACTGGTTATAGCCATATGGCTCTCTCGTCTGGCTCATGCAGGTCTGTTAAGAAAGATTAACAGAATGGGTAGACTCATTGTCTAACCTATTGCTTATTCTCTATATGCATTAGTTGGTTTTACTACTCAATGCTGGGAGAAGTTAAATGGGTAGGCTACATTTGTATAGTTTCTATCTACCACATCCTTATAGTTTTGGCTAACACAGCGATATGTCACTGCTATGTTTATGTCTGCTTTATAAAAGGAAGGCAAACTTGCTCAAGGATGGCTTATGCCAACAAATAAACCAAGATGATGATGGATGGCAAACCTACCAATCCGACGATTGGATTTATTATCCACAGCAGTATGGTACTAATATTAACTTATTGTTGTATATAGTGACCAAAAGACAATATTATACAACAATACTAATGTCCATTATAAAGTCAATGTATCGTTAACGGAGACAAAGCTATCTGTTGCCAGTGGTAAGTAGTGGAAAAAAAGGAGCAGCCTTTGCTAACTGGAAAAAAATGATGGAAGAAAATAATTAGACCTACAACAAAGATTTTCTCATATTGAAATGGCAATAATGTCGTAGTGGGTGGATGCTGTGCTCCTAATCGCTGGAAACCGGCCGGTAGTGTGTTCAAAGATGATGGTGATTCTTATGAAGAAACCGGCGGCAAGATAGTAGGTATTTCCGATGCTCCTCTTGTACAAACAATTGCTGTCAACGGAGCATATATGCACTACATGACGGATGACCATGCCATGGTAAGATGATGGGCTTCTTCTCAAAACTTTTGTAAAAAAGATTATATTTATCGATCTTTTTTATTAACTCGACCCGAACAGAATTTTACTCTATTGCCTTCGGTGGAAATGGCCGACAAGCAATCAATCTTCTATGGTCTTGCAATTGACCGAGCAGTGATCATCACTTATCAGTATCGGGACGCAAATAGGCATCTCTTGGGTAACTATTCGACCGGTGTGCTTCGTAATGATCGTTTGGTTGAAGATGTCACGCTACCACCACACACACGATATATTGTTAGTGACTTGTATCTTTTTCCGCTCAAATCCACCATTATTGCACTACTCACGATAAGAATTTCCGTATGTAGGAAATCGCATTGTACGGATCTCGTGCCAATCCCCTTTGCTTTTCATATATATATGCTGGCCTTTATGTAGACAAGGCTAAAGCTACTGTGACGAAAATTTGTTCAACAAGTAAGCATGAGATATTTCTATGAGGAGTGACGGTACCCTGTGCCATTTTCAGTAATGGATAGGTGACACTAACACAATACGTACAATTGATTGCTAGTGGCGACAATCTTGCAGTATCTAGCTCTTGTCAACTTTATTCTCGTACCGGCATGTTTCGCAGTAATGACTTTTGTACTGTCTTCATTTCAGTTTCCTCCGTAAGTCACATTGTAATGAGCAGCAATGCTGTTCTTTTGAACTAGAAAACGAGGAGATGTCTTTCACCAAGTAAAGAATTATTTTATCCTAACTTGCCACATTAATAAACAAGTCCTGTTCGGTTTCTTTGTCGTCAGCCCTCTCACCCACTCAACTTGTGTATCTTCATTGCTATCGGTAAGTACTGAAGCCTCATCTGACAGGTAAAAAACACATCCCGATTGTCTAATATGGTTTATGATAACGATCATGAACAAGGTTCATTCATATTCAGCCAAGCATGGAATTTGATCAACTCCCAATCAAGTATTTTTGACGAGTGGCTTCCTCGGGCAGCAAAGATTATCGGTAGGATCCAACGCCATGATGTGCTACCGGAAGAATTAAAAGGCAAAATGCTGAGAGCTGACTTTGTCGCTTTGATCATTAGAGCTCTTCCTTTCATTTTTCCTGTACGCTGTATATTTTTATCCGGTTTTTCTTTGTTACTCAGCAACCTATCGATCCCGTACGGCCAACTTGCTCGGGCTCTACACAACGCTAGTGCTATTTGGTCTTCGTGTCGTTATCGACCTACCTTCCTTTGTCATCACTTACGCGCGCGATGTACCCTTTCTCGTACTCAGCATTATTATTGCAGCACCAGCTATTGTCGCCTATACAACAATTGTTGTATTCTTCCTGATTCGCATATTCACGTTTCGTTCATGCACTCTGTGTCGTTTGAAGTTTCTGGAGGTGTCTGATATAGAGGAGCAATATGTCAGAAAACTATTTGGACATAGAGACTTTCAGAGTACTCCTATACGCCGAACATGGTACTTACGAGTTTATAATTGGCTGACTTCGACTAATAAGCAACAACAATTTCCGGATCGTTTGTTGAGTATGGATACCGTACGTTGGTTTTTTGGAACTGATAAATATGTTCGGTAAGTTCCTGACCATTCTTTCATTGTGACTATGACTATAGTAAAGCACATATGTACAATGCAAAGATGTTGAATACATAGTGGTTTTGTTTTACAGGATTCCTTTTGCTGTAAAGGCGTCGCTCACGCTTTTACTTTACTGTTTAGCCCAATTGGTGAGAAAACAGAAATTTGCTGATCTTTTCCTATTCCTTTTGTCTCTGAGCAACATTTTTTTAACTTACAAAGTATTAATTGTATAGATTCCTGTACTCCTTGTTCAGATGGTGGGCGTCGGGGGAGTCGTTCCAGTGCATCTTTGTGCTTGGTCACCTTATCTCACACAACTGCAGTATCATCCCGATCCCATGACATTTGCAGTCAAGTCATTCATGCTGATGCAGATCGCTGTTTTTGTCGCCACACTTGGTGCCGGTGGATGTAAGAATCACAATTATGAATGTACTACCAGTACTTGAAAGATAATAGACTCATGACGCTATCGAAAACCCTCCAGTCTGTATGATTTATGCATTAGGAATTTTACGACGCACGACCAAAGATATTTTACGGCTTCGGCGTGGCAATTATCTCCTATTCAAAGGCAAAAAGGATAACGAGTATACTATCGTCTTTTTCCAATGTCTAAGCAGTGGAATCAAATGACAGCTTCTCACTTCTTTTCTCCTATAGTATTGATCTTGATGATGCTATCCGCTTCCTTGGAGTATGCGTTGGGTTTGGGTTCACAGGCACGCTTTATTTTATGCTTGAAGTATCTTTGATCGGTACCGGGATTGCCATGCTCATCCAGCTTGACCATCTACGGGATGCCATCCTACAACGCGTTGGCTATGGTATCTTCGTGATGAGTTTCTTTATTGCGTTTGTCGTTCAAATAATCCAAAAACGCATAACTAGAATGCTATTTATCAAGAGTGGAACTCGATTCAGTCTTCAGAACCGTGCTCCTCTTCTTCATTATTGGTACTTTATGATGTTTACGTCCATGACGCGTGCCTTGACTTCCTACATTATCCGGACATTGAAATTGGTCTTGCGATATCCACTGTTTAGTTTACGTGTGGATCGAAATGCGGAAACATGGTCAGTGCGTCGTGGTGATGGAGGTAATGTCACTTTTTTTCTCAGTTAAATTATACATTATCAACTGCTATTTTTAGCATTACTTTTCTTCTCTCTTTCTCTCTTATTTTACTCGCTAACTTTGCTGGATTAATACATGATATGATAGGCTTTGTTGGCTATTGCGGCATGGTACGTGATGACAATAATAAAAGAGTCGGATTTTCTTTATAGGCAGTATAGACAAATTTACCAATTTGCCCTTAATCTATGACAACTAACTCAAAAACATGACGAAACATGAAACCAGCTACTAGCCGAGCATGAATACAATAATCCGATCATGCTCGTATTTCTCGAATGCCTTTTACCATGTCTTACACCTCCTGAGAAAGACGTAAAATCATGTCCAGCGCATCAGCGCGATCCAGAAATGTCATCAGGCGCTGTAGCTGCATATACTACTACTAACGATAAATACCCCATCGCTTCACGAGCCAAAACGCGCTGGTTTTTGGCTTACACCTTGATCAATAATCCTATGGTAAGTTTGATTTATTGCACAAAATTATTTGCAGCGTATCGATAAGAGACATGCAAGGCTAAACATAAAACATTATATGATATAAGCTGCGACGATCTCGAAAACGAAAACAGGAAAGCGATAGCCCTAATAACGATAAAAAGAAAAGCCAGCAAATACAAGACCTTTGTGGGAACAATGCTCTTGATTAAAATTGTGAAGTTTTTTTTTCAATAGTGTTACATCATAGTTTTTTATATCCATGTCATTTACTGTAGTTTTACGCATATTTACGTGGTGTTGATATCTTCTCTCATCAATGAAAAAGAATAACGTCTTCTGTTGTTTATTTATTTGAAGAGGCCCACGCGTGTGAATAGTGCTGCTGCAAGCACTGACAGGATCACATTATAATTATTATATACGTAAGTTCCTAGTGACGTACAGTATCGTAAATCTGTAAACATACAGAGATCGACGAAGTACAATAGCTGAGACGCAGCTATGCTTTTGTCCGTTTGAACGAAGTCCATGGTCGATATCGCATTTTTCACGGCGACCATATATGTATGTCAGTTAGTCTTGTTCGCCAACGAACCCATCTTTTGGATTAACGAATTTGGGCACAGAAAGCTGGACGAATTGGAGATCAATGTAGTATGGTATTGGTTGAAAGACTTATTCATGCATGATGACGCCTCTCGACTGTATGGCAGTAAGTTAACCACAAGCAGCTTGGTGGTATAGACTGTTGCAAGACGCTTGCTGGTACCTCCACGACTACTATGTGTGTTTCTTTACGTTTCCTCGCAAAGGAGGCTATTTCGGAACAGCTGTGCTTTCCAATGAAAGAGAAAATGTCTATATGCCCTTCATGTATGAGCAAGCAAAATATTTCGCTTATCCTTATGCATATACGTCTGCCACCCTCGGTCCAACAAATATAAAGCCATCTTCACGCTCAATGCCATATATGCGTGTTGGTATGTGCCCTGTATTAGTCTATCAGAATCATCATTCGAAAAATAAAATTGAGATTGTAAACAAATTGTATGTACTGTATTAGTAGCATTAGTACCACTGGCAATTAAAAACATTAACCATGAAAGGTTATTGTACATCATGTATGGCTGATATCTGACTTGTAACGCCCAAATTGGCGATCATTTGAGCCACACATATTAACCTCGGTAGACGAGATAATTCCACGACCTTGTCTGTACGTTTATTTTGTACATGTATGTTGTGCGTAAACAAATTGGGTGCTATCTTCTCGTTGGATCAGAGAAAAAAATTCTACATGGTCACGATACACACACAAACATTTGGTTTTGTATTAATGCATGGTTGTCGAGTCAGTGTGGAGCTATGTATATAGTGGTCTTGTCGCAGTATACTCTTCATATTACCTGGTCCTGGTAATCGCTTTGTTGTTGTTCTCTTCAGGGATATTTGTCACAAGCATTTACCGCGTAAAAACGCTAAATTCATTAGAGCTATATTGTGATTCCAGGGCTTTGGAAGCAGCATAAAAAAAACTTTAAATAATAAGATAGTTCATTATTGCTATATCTACGGTTTTTTATAATTATTAGGTTATGTGCTTGGTTTAACCTATCAACGGAGAAGATGTTTAAGAATGCATCAGATAGAGCCAGTTATATCGCAGATAGTGCAGCTCTCACGAAACAACGCCCATTTAAAAAAACCACGAACAAAATCTGTTTTATAAATTTGAGATGATATCAGCTATTTTACAATTATGTATAAAAGTTACTGCCATATAATTATTTGAGCTGAATGTTCCATCATTGCCTCGCTAACTCGGTTCTAATAACGATACTACATGACATCAGCACTTAGCAGCATCAACCCAATAGAGACCTAAAGTCCGTAACCAGCACATATAATACACACGTCTACTTTCATACATCTGACTAAGTTTTTAAGTCGACAACTTTTTGCTATGTAGCAGTATGGTACAACACCGAATGAGCCACTTAACGCAGTTCCGGCAGAGGAGAGAAATAGGCGATTTTTCTGGTCCGCCAGACAGCACGCACAAAATTACGAAAAGATTTTGGAGATTTTATAGAGCTCCCTCTCTTTTCTTTGCAACAGCGAATCTCGCGCCCTCCGAAAACCCTTTCAAGTAGCCAAAGTGAAAAGGTGTGAATTATAAAATGGAAAAAACGACAGCGGTCAGCATGTGTACGTTTTGGTGTCTCGACATTCTTTGTCTCGATCAACAGATGATTCGCCCTCCTTCTCCCACTTGGGGAAGGCTGGGGTGAACAACCTTAACGCACTGTGTATGAATCCATTGATAGTCGTTACTATCATCATTAAGCATTGGCTCGTGGATTCTGCAGATCGCTGTTTGTCTTTATAATAATCAGTAATTTTTTTTCTCTCTGAAACTAATCATCACTTTATAGGTTACCCGAACAAAGCGAATCGCAACCGGAATCGACTGGTAAAAAGCCCAAGAGTAAGTTATCAACAAGTAAGAAAACAAAAGAATGGTTGAGAGGAAAGAAGACGTACTATGTATACAAGCTGTAATACTAACACTGAAAACGCGTATATTAGTGGACGACATGAGCAGTGGAACAGAAAGCGACTATGCAAAGTACTGGATTGATTGGTTTTTGGAAACCAAAGGCAACGAGTATTTCTGTGAGGTGGACGAAGACTATATCTTGGACCGATTCAATCTGACTGGCCTGAGCCAAGAAGTGCAACAATATTATGCTGAAGCATTGGATATGATCACTGACAATCTGGGTAAATAATGCTCGACAGATGCCGTTTCGAAACAAACGTACGTTACTCACTGTTATCATGTTATGCTATATAATTAGAAGAGGAATCTCTGAGCGATAAGGCACGAGAACAGATTGAAAAGGCTGCACGACATTTGTACGGTTTAATCCATGCTCGTTTCGTAATCACTACCCGCGGGCTTGCTAAGATGGTACATTATCTCCCCTCATTACACAGACCTGCACCTAAAAAGAAGAGAAAGAACGAAAGGATCGTGTACTATGGAGAGAGGGACTAATAGTCCGTAATCTTTTAAATGCGTAGCTCGACAAGTACAAAAAGGCAGATTTCGGCCGTTGTCCTCGCGTGCTTTGCAACCTGCAACCATTGCTGCCTGTAGGCTTATCGGACGTGCCACTAACAAAGACGGTCAAGCTGTACTGTCCACGATGTGAAGATATTTACAACCCAAAGTCGAGTCGACATGCATCCATTGATGGCGCCTATTTCGGTACCTCGTTCCCACACATGCTTTTCCAAGTCCATCCATCCTACATGCCCACCAAATCGTTTGAGCGCTATGAGCCACGTATTTTCGGATTCAAGATACATGATATCGCAGAGCAGCACCGGTGGCAAGATCGCGCACGGGAAGAGTTCCAAAATAAACTCAAGGATGACGAAGATAAGTCAAAGACGGCCCCACGTCAGCCTCGGTTAGTTGCAACCACTTCCGCAGCATCTCAAAAGGTGGAAGGAGGAAATTGATAAACGGATCTTCTGTTGCTGTTGTTGTTGTTGCTCTTCTTCATTCCCCACCTCCCCCATCACCAAACTCCTTCAACATTTTTCATGTAAGCACGCTCGCGCATACATTTAAAAAATTAAAAACAGCCTTTCGATTTGCCCATGTCTTGGAAAGAGAGAGAGGGCGAGAGAGGAAAGAAACTTTAAGGCTTCATTATCCCTTGTCGATCTTTATCATTTTCATGTTCTGTGTACCTATGAGGAGTGCTTTCTGCTGTAGATCCGAGAAAAAGGCATGTATTCTTGTATATGGGCTTACTATCAGCTCACGGTCGATTGTTTTGTTACTATAGAAAAGAATGAGTCACTTTTTTGGGTGCTTTATTAGACATGAGTGGATTCCACTACCCAACAAAAAATCAATTTATCAGCAGCAGTAAGCAAGAGATCGGCGCATTTTCAATCCAAGAATATCTTGTAACCCCACCTTTATTATCTAAGACAATAACCAGGGAGAGAAGAGCCATGGGCAACTCGAATTCCACAGAAAACAATCCCAAAAACGATTCCGATCGAGCAAGCAATGGATCTGGCAATACCAAGGTAGCCACAGCATCGTCGTCAGTGACCTCTGCTACTAGTGGGTATCAATTCGAAAAACATTCACCAGCACCACCCGTTGTCACCACCGCAGCCTCTTCCTCCTCATCGCATAAACAGCGCCATGCTGTGCCATTTCGACTATCAGTAACGACTGTGCCTGATAATAACAGCGATCATAACAGCAGTGCACCTCCTTCAGCAACAACCCCTAGTGGTGATACCAATATGGAATTGCCACCGTCTTCACCTAACGATCCTTCTGCGTCACCGATAACTGCCACTGCCACTGCCACTGCCACCACCAGTACTCCCACTACTACAACCACCACAGCAACAAAAGCAGTACCGCTATCAACAGGAAAATCGGGCTGGGTATCTAGCACGGGTAACGCCAGCCCATGGTATGGCGGCTCCTTATCTTCGTCGACCTCCTCACACCATCGAAGCGACTCTGTTCGAGGACCATATTATCGCACGCGCGGGATGAGTATCAACCGAGAACAAGAAATAGAGGAAGAGCAGTTTCCGCAACAACAACAGCAGCAGCAACAGCGTCTGAGCCGGAATCGAAGTACTGTCCACCAATCCAAAGGTAATTTATTATTATAATACTTATTAATAATATTGTCATTATTATCAGAAATCGGAAATGGAGAAAGTTAGACATATATAGTCATTTATGCTGATGATGATCTTTTTCAGGTGTGCCAACAATCATAAATTGGTCTCAGGGAGGACAAAGTGTTTATGTTACGGGCACATTTAATGGATGGAAACACAAGATCAAGCTTGTCAAGAGGTAAGATTATAGACACATTTATTAACAATAATGAGAAATTTTGTTACTAATCTGCGTTAAACCGTAGCACACAAGATTTTGCAACCGTATTAGAACTTCCTTCTGGAACCCACCGTCTGAAATTCATTGTTGATGATGAATGGAAATGCTCAAACGAAATGGAAACCGCGACTGATCCAGACGGCAACCTGGTCAACTATCTGCAAGTGATTGATGAAAACGAAGATTCGTTTGATGAATTAGGAGGCAGCAGTGCAAGCACAGCTCGAGGTAATGATATGATAGCGACAGCAGAAGAAATGCACGGAAAGATCTCTTAGATATATATTGTGTGTCGAATAGATATCCAATCACGATCATCTACACCTACGAGCGAATACACGTCTGAAATCCCTCCAGATCTTTTGGCACTCGCTAAATCCCTATCCGCAGAAGAGAATGATAATAGATGCGATCAAGGCAGCACTAGCAATAGTAGTACCATTGCCATGGAATGGGATCAACAACAGCCGCCCTCTTTACCCCCACATCTTGAGAAAGTATTGTTGAACTCTCAAAACCTTAGCGACGAAGACAACTCGGTATTACCAGAACCCAACCATGTTACCCTGAACCACCTATATGCAAGTTCTATCAAAGACAATGTCATGGCACTGTCAACCACCACACGTTATCGTAAAAAGGTAGAAACAAACCATACATCTTTTTGTTTTTGAGAAATGGAGATACAAAGCGTGGTTTATTGTACAAGGATCTGTGTATACTCATTTTTTTTCTTCATATGTATATGTGTAGTATGTTACAACGATGTATTATCGACCGGTAGTCCCGAAGCAATAAAAAAAATGAGAAAAATACAATTTAAACATAATAAACGATTCGAGAAGAAGAGAACGGCAATTGGTGGTGGAGATGGCGATATTATACGATGTGAGATGAAGAGGACATGACATAATGGCGGCTAATGATATTGTTATTATTACAACTCAAAATATTCAATGATATTTTTCATGCGTCCAGACCCCTTTCGTGAATAATCAGTCCATTCTTCGATCGAATCGTCATCCATCCATTGTTGTGTATCTTTGAGTTCTTCTATTCGTCGAGCGATACGTTCATCGACAATGCGACCGGTAAAGCTGCTTCGTCGTGCACACACACCAGGCTTACCGGCAATGAATAGATCTGCACGAATGGCCATGAGCTTATCAATGATTCCGAGGACACCACTGTCATGGTTCGCCAAGTCCTTTGATACCGGTAGCACAGTCCAATTTGCAGGTGATTTAGTCGTATCAGTCATGTCGCTTTCTAGGCTCGTCACCGTCACTTGAAAATTGCTGTACAGGTAATGGATGGCTCGATGGTGATAGATCGTCAATGAGTCTGGCGAAAACGATGCCGATGCCGGAACAAAGCCCGCCTCGCCTTCGGTTTTTTTGAGCGTGTCTGTCGTGTTGTCTTTGACGGCTTGGTCTACAAATGACGGGTCAAAGATGTGCGGATAATCGGTCAAGAGGAAAAATGTCGGTTGAGTTGTGAGGCCAAGTTGTCCAGAACGGTCCTTGATGAGCTCGCCCAATGACTCGGCACAGCCTACAAGAGCTTCGGCAGGTTCAGCGCGCTCGGTTCGCCAATGGACAGCCAGATAAGGTGACAAGCTGGTGGCTAGTTCGTCAGCCATGTTGGTGATACGTTCATTGTATGGGATGGGCTCTTCAGATGCAGGGTGTTGAATGAATGGGAATCTGCAATAGTAGCAACAGTATGCGGTGAGCTTTACTCATTCATCTTCAAAGCTATTCGAATGTGTAATCCATACCTTCGATCATAGTAGACGCTCATAACTTCAGGTGCGTTGTCGCTATCGACCCTATGTTCCTCCTTCTCGGTAAAGAAATCATAAAAGATTTTCTGATACTTTTTGCGACGGCGAACATTGCCACTGTCGTGAAGATAAATGCTCTTGTCGGGCCAACCGGTCGAATCCATGAGAGGCGCGAAACAGTTGTTAGTTTCGCCGATCTGTTTATGGTCTGCGCTTAGATGGACATGGAAGGTTTGGGATGTGCTGGGAAAGCCGACGGCTTTACGTTCCTTGACCCATGCGGAAAACTTGTCCAAGGAGATATGTGAGAAATGCTCTGCATTGTCATGTGCCCACGCCTTGGAATAATAAAATGTAAAGTCGTGCTCGAGACAGGCACCCAGTCGGGAGCCACCGACATTGGGAAGAACAATGGTGCGATTCAACATGCCGGCCATGAATGCAAGTTGTCTGAAATGCATTTGAGCTTTGCTTTCTAATACAATGTATTGTATATGATGCAATAATTTTAGTAACGTGTGCTACCATACGAGAGAAAATATCGATTTACCTTGTTCCATGATAAATACGGGAAGCATGAACCTGCATGGCCCCCCGCAGTATTTCTGGTCAATGTTATCTAATACTTTGGCTATCCGAGGGTCGTTTCTGTCATACGACGCCGGCTGTATTGCTGACTGTTGCTGCTGTTGCTGTTGTTCTGCTGGAGTCGTTAATGGTCGCAATGGTTGGTCATTTGTGGAATGCCATCGGTAGACGAGGGCTGTTACACTGACTAAAACAAGCGACAGTAGGACGAGCCGTAACCGCTGATAGGTGGGCATGTGTGTGTGCGTATAAACGGATGTAGTCGGGAAGAAAGGAGAGAGGGTTCTTTAACGAAACGAAACGGGGTTTAGGAAGAAGAGAAAGGAAGTAAAAAAGAAGCAAGTCTAAAAAACTATAGTTTTCCAAGACGGCTAGCAAATGATCGTGGTGGTGGTGGTGGTGGTGGTGACGATGAATATGATAATGTTACTATTTGAAAGACTGTAACCTCTTTTGGAAAAGTAATCATCTTGGCAAATACGAACACGCTCTGAGAAAGAAAAAGTTCCCGTCCATCGTCCCTCTCTCGCGTTATCATTGACTGCATCGGCAGTTCCGCAAAAAGGTCGTCGTGTCGATCCCAAACAGACGATCACATTCGTCTTGTACGACTCTGCGATCCCATCTCCCGCTCGTCATCCATGATATGAAATTTTCCTTTTGCTTCCGCACACCACTGGGAGAACCAAAAATGACCGCGGTCAATAACACTTACCAGTACAACAAGTAGTCTCGCAGGAGCCGGTATAATTACAACTGCTTGGCAGAACCAGCCTCTTCTTTCCTCCTTCTCCTTGTCAGCTTCTCCTTTCACATCCACGTTTCTCTTCTTGGCTGCCATTGGACATGTGTGAGCATGCTCACAGGTATGCTGTGATTTGTTAGTACACACACCACCCTTCTTACTATAAATAACCTTGTGTTGTTTCTGATGACCATCAACAACAACAACAATAACAAAGCTTCTACTCTGTAACCAACAACTACGCTTTAACTGATATGTTACCAAAAAGCAAAAAGACGATGGTGTTATTGCCACTGTTTGAGCTCTCTGCTAACAGCCGATTGGAATAAGCAGAATCTTCTCTCAGTATATTTGGCTCTTTATTATATTGGCTCATTATTATAAGCTACTCTAATTATTATTTCACAGCTACACTTTATGAAGGGGAGCAACACAGACAGTTCAAAACCCAGCATAGTGGACTTGGGGGAGGAAGGGTTGCCATGGAAGAAAGTTTTCTTGGGGGGAGTGCGGAGGTTTCATAGCGTCATTGAAGATCCTTTTCGTTTGTGTAACAAGTGTGGACAATGCAAGTTTCAGTCAGTTATTCTTAGGCTTCTAGGCCCCCTCTACATCCTTTGCCGACGCAGAACCTTGAATTCGGATGATTGATTATTGTGGGTGATATAAACTTTGGGACACGGAAAGGTGTATGGATGTTCCCTTCTAGATACTTTATCGAACAATGCTACCAAATGAACGAGCTAAGGAAGCATAGGGTAAAAGTGAACACACTCTCGATGGAAAAGATGGCCATTAGTTCCAGCAGACAGCAAAGCACATAGCAACCACCACTTAATAAACACACACCATTGTATGTCATTAGCAGGGATTTACAGTATATTTACATCTAGACGTGTCAAATTGAGCCGCACTGTAACTATCATAATTATTGTATTGTATGGACCTCTCGGCAAGCATCAGAATAAGCTCTTGTGGTTCAGGAGGCAGGCTCTTAATGATCTCGGTTAAAAGACAATCATTTGCAGTATATAGCGATATGGTGCTCCTCTCTCTTTTGTATGACACTCCTCTGTGTGTATTGCGTGTCGGTTATCAATGCATGATCCGAGGTCAATGGATATGTGCAAAAGAGTAAAGGTTTCTTCACTCTACAGAGTAGGAGTGCAAATAGCATCTTGACAAGCTGATTTCTAATCCTCGATTTTTTTCCATGATACAGTATCAAAAGGCAAGTTGATTGATGGTACAGTACTTTTTCTAGTACACTTCGTACTCATGCAGAATTCGATAGTAGTGGCCCTTCGACAAGGACACCTTTTTTCGCACTGATTTGAATCCTGGTGACCACGAGTGGTCCAAGATTCAAATCCAGATTCTTTTCTCTCAAAACATTATTCGATGTTCCTTGAGAAAGAACTGCTGGTGCTTTGGTGTTGTTGTTGGTGGTGATGAGGTATTTTTACCTCAAAAGTCATATGCATAGAATTAGATCGGTTTCACCAATAAGCCAGCCCTGTGGAAAGGGATAAAATAATCACTTGCTTGTTCTGCGCCTAATGTTTGAACCCTGCGTTTTGCAATGATCGTCGGAATCCATCCATGCTCACCAAATGTAACAGCAACAAAAGATAAAGAGTATGAGAGCATATCATAAATGCAAAACTAAAAGAGGCTATCCACAAGCGATGCATGCACGTATTGACAGTTATATATGACATAGCAGTTGGCTTTTTCGACTCGCGCGATGACTTACAATATGTACGAGTGTTTTTTAATTAAACACGAGATTGAAAAGAAACAAGTGCCAGTAAATATGAGTAAGCCCAATAGTCAATAGGAGAAATAACCCATGCAACCTGTCTAATAGCAGTTTTAAACGCAAGAATTGCCTTTGCTGCTTAATGTACTAGCATTACATACGTAGCAGCTGGAAAAAATTCGTTCCTATCTATTTCGACAGGTTGCACCATTTTACTTACTCCTCAGTTTCCTGAGATCATCCAGCCGCGCAGGTTTGAGAGCAAGACTACATATATCGTGCGTTTACAGACTATTATTTAATCGTGAGAAAATGCAATCACGAATATCCTCTAGTAACAAAAGGTTGTATGGCTTGCAGGAATCATGGCACTCGAAACAAAACTCGGGATACTATATCTCGTGCATGCTGCTACAACAGCCTGTGCGGCAAATTGCAGTCATCATGTTCAATTGCTTACTGGATTTGGGCGCAGATACTCAGTGCGATACATACAGTGACTGTAAAGATGTTAAAAGAGAGGAGAAAAAGAAGGTTTTGGGAGACCGTGTGCGGATGCTATCCTTAATCTCAAAGCTACCAGGTGAATGTGCATCATTGCTTAATCGTATTTATTGCCTTGTTGCAGTATCAAATGCAGTGCTGTTTTAGGTGGATCCGGTTGTCTAGGTAAACTGCTGTACATGTGTTTAGCCAAAGCTGGTTCCTGGTCACTCTTCAATGGTGCTCCTATGTAGCATTGGGCTTTACCATATGATGTCTTCGGTAGACCATTTTAGGAAACAGTTAAACAAACACCACTCTGCAATCGACACCAGTATAGAAGCATTGTAGAAAGTGACTACAGGCAGAAACTGGTTAAAATGTACCTCAAAAGTGATGCTCTACTACTTACTTCCAAGCAGTCTACATTATTGATGTTCGTAAATGTAAGAAAGCGCAGCATCATCGAAATTCCGTATTTGAAGAACTCGTGATGTTACGGCGACTAATATATACCTTCTTCTGAATTTGGATAAAGGTCACAATGAGATAACGTTCCTTTCGCGAGACATATGGTGGCAAGCCATTGATGAAGTGAGATTATGTTTTCACCGACGCAACTACTCTATTGGTGGTAGTACCTATGGTGTAAAACCGAACTGCCATACAATTCAAACGAGTCTTACGCATACCATGGCGCTATAAACTTCCTGTTTCGCAATCAGTAGCATGGAAGCAAGGGTAGAGTGGTATCCCGTGATCGCGAATATATGTTTTAGCGGATCGTGTAGACTAGTCTACAGTAATCGGGGCTAGTGAGCGAGTCCAGCGGACTGGCTATATCAGAAAGTAATAGCTAGTTGACACTTCAGCGGACTCGCCAAAAGAACTTGTAGAATAAAAGGATAGCTATTGTCGGACACACTGTTTGTCAAAGTTGACAGACTCTGATAGACTCGCTAAGATTATATGTGAGTCCTCTAGCAATAGCTGGTCCCCGCTTGCAAAAAGTTGGACTCGCCCAAAAAAAAAAATAATTGGGAAAATTTAGCGAGTAAAAGCTGGACTTGCTCTAGATGCAATATTATTGTCATTTTCTTTTTTTTGTGTAAAAATTGGGGAACGAATGGGAAAAGAAACTGATCATTCTTTTAAGAACTTTCAGCTCCCCACTCCTACTCCGAAAAGTAGAAGCACGATGTCAACCCGGCGATAGCTCGAAGGCCCCCGACACAGTTGGAATACCACTGCTGGCTTTATTCACCGCATCCAATTCGTTGAGAAATTTTTTTTTTGGAGCGAATGGCACAATTTATGGGCAACGTCTGCTATTGAAGCGACTTGTGGGTCAATTTTTAAATTTCGCCTGCATCGCTTTAACCCCAATAGAGGCCCTTCCTGTCATAACTATTCGTTGACCTCTACTCAATCCCTCAACATCTTTATCGTCAATCATCACCCAACTTATCAACCTTCATGAATATAAATGTAATCACTCGACTTGTTCCTTGTTTCTTTCTCATCATCTGGTCTCCTTGACCTTCCGATATTCTTCTTGCCTTGACCTAGATTCATCTCTCCTATGTCTTTGGCTTGTCTTGTTTTGTCGTCGCTTCCGGCTCACTTTATGACGCATGCCTGTAACACTAATCTAAGTGCCCGTGTATGATACAGCCTTCGAACATAGCTCTTCCAAGTGCATGTCAGCTGCAAGATTGTGAGAAACAATGAGTCTGTTTGTAAGAGATTCTCTCACTCTGTAACCTTTAACTACCAAGAATAACTTTACCACAATACAAGCCTTTTTTTATTAGTATATGTACAATATCAAAACTGACAATTACGTTAAACACACAATCTGAAACCTGGTTGAAAAACTAGGGCACATCGGTGTGCTTCTATGGGTAAATCTATTATAAGCGTTGGCTATCCAATTTGTCACTGGGGATTCTGCGAGATGATTGTTTTTCATAGGCAAGACGTTTTTACCAGACAGCAGTGAGAGGTCGAACCTACGACCGTTTGAGCATGCTCAGAAAGGCTAGAAATGTATTTTTGAGGTTAGAAACCACCATATATAATTTTTTTTTCAGGACGGTTCATCATATCACTAGAACTAATGCAGCCGATTACGACTGACTACAATATCGTCTTTCAGATACTTGAATACTAGTATGATAGGTTGATACAGAAACGCCATTTTGGCCATCGCGCATGGTGCCGAGTTGCGTCTGCTCCTTAACAGTGAAGCGCATATAGCTCTTGCTCTAGAAACAATGATTTAACAAATGGAACAAAGGACATCAGCGTATGCTGTATACCTACCAGAAAAACAAACTGGGTTTGATTATAGAAAGTAGCGAAATCATGGAACGTATAACTCTATCTTATATCCACGATCTATACTTTAAAGAGCGGACGCATAAGAGTAACGCATCACTCGGGGACTCTACGATAATCGCTTTCAACGAACAGAAGCGCTCCAATGATTTGAAGCAATCAAAAATTGCTCAAAGTTTATCCTTGGGGGAAACTGCAATTGAAACGGCGATGGTACAGAACAGATCACTTCCACTGTCTACAGTCTAGTCAGGGGTGGGCGTAGGATAAATGAGAGGTAGTGGGACGATCTATGAAGATTTAAATACAAGAACAATTGGTGAAGTGAGGAAGGAGATATAGGTAAACTCATGTTGATGATTCAGCAAAACTAACCTTGCGCAAAATAAGCGAATATATTCGTTCCGGATGAAGAGTCGGCAATAATTATACCAATATCTTTTCCTGTAAGTATGATGATACTTTTAAGCAGTTTTTAAATTCTTACGGCTGGATAGATTGACGCACTATATATGATCTCGCATTAAGAAGTTTCATGTAGTAATTTCCCAGATTTCTCATTAGATTAGTTACCAGCTTATGAAGGAATACTTGACATCTTTGAAAGTGATGAACAGCAGCTGCAAAAAGTTAGCAAGACCAAAATGGTGGCATACAAATGTATACCGAATTGTTTGTCCTTTTCCTACATACTTAAATTTTGCGCACAGACACGATGTGATTAAAGCAGTTTTATACTTCGACAATAAAAAGATGAGTACCCTGTAAACGTCAACAGGAAAGTTTTTTCTAGCAGATGATGAACGATGAACGATGGACTGAACATAGCGTGCAGGCAAAATTTGTCATTTCCTACTCTTATCTTGCTCTTACGACATCGAAATATTGGTGAACGGTTTTTAGACAATACTAAATTATACTGTCGAACAGCGGCATAGATATAATGTTCATGCTAAATACATGTTTCTAACAGAAATCGACAAAGTGTACGACTGCGCTACCAGCATTTTTTTCGTAAATAACCTTTGCGAACGCAGCTAAACGCTTCTTTTAAAATGATATAATGGCCCAAAAGTGAAAAGAATGGATGTGTATAAAGTGTTTTTTTATTAGCGACAGTGAACGCCAAAGAAAAAACGCAGTCAATGTTACGAGCAAGTCAAATTTTGGATATCCTGCATGAACTCGAAGCTCATAATTTACGAATACGTATTTCTCAAGGTCACCACCGTAGGTTTCGGCTGATTACTCATTGAATATAGGCACCTGGGGTGCTTTCTGGATTTAGTGAGCTGATTTCAATTGGGTGTTGTTTCTACAAGCCAACACCATCTTAAAGTTACCCAAACAGCGCTCTATCGCATTCATCATGTTGACTAGGATGGTAACGTTTGCGTGATCGGCGGATGAGCATGAAAAGTAGCGCGTGTCAGACAGAGCGGTGAAGAATCACAGCGACTGTAAACATGGATTATACAACACATTTTTGAGCTTTATCTGTGTTTCTTGTGTCCAGATCCACACTACTTGCGAAACGAGCTATCAAAAACTGCTGGCGGCAACGTGGTTAATACGTTACGCACTGGCAGCAAAGGATCCATTTCACGCAAGAAGCATGCGATATGCGACGACATGATACAGCCCTAATCACTATCCACATCATCTGTAGAAAAATTATAGTGGCGAACACGCCTCTAATACTTTAGAGCACTGGCGTTAATAACGAAAGCTTGAGCATTCATAGAACTTTTTTTTTTTGGGTAAAGACTCTCACTATAAACACTATCTAAGAAGTGTAAGCTGCGCTCAGCAGCATATGCATGAGATCAATGCAAAGTTAACACTCGCTGATATCGTCGTATAATACAATCTACCAATAATTGAGTGCTTCGTCAAACTGTTTCCCGATATTGTTAACGTCAATTTAAAAACTTTAAATTTGTTTTAGAAAACTTGCATACTTCCTTCTTTTGCTGATTTTGCTTTAAAATTTGTATATGAGTACTTACCGTCATCGTCACCTCATCGGCAAGAGTTCGTGATCGACTGCTGCAGCTTAAGGCGTCTTTAATCATTTGGCCCGATATCAGTGTGCCTTCACATACTCAATAAGACGGGGCGTTGAAGCGGAAACCACTGCTGTGTATGACGCCATTGCGAAGCTATAAATCTCAAAGACGTCTCAAAGGAAAGAAACGTCTTCCTGATGACGAACGCTTTTCGAGGGATGGTCGATTTGAGCTGGATCGCAAGTATTATTGCCATGCGTTTAAAAACGCTTATTATGGACAGCTACCTACTACATACTAAAATGACAAATCATAGAACCCACGTATAGATCGAAGCACCATACTAGAGATACATACATTTTCGTGGCGGACATCAATAACGGAGCTTAGAGAACTTACAGTATCATATGCAAAACATCAAAACACCGTCGAGAAAATTTCTCCTCAGATTGTTCTGACACTTGCCAGAAGAAAAAACAGCGTTTTATGATATTATATGGTGTTATCCGTTCTCTCTTCATCAGTGTTGGCAATACTCACGTTGACCATTTTTCACGGACAGTGAGAATGTACATATTCACGCGTGAATAATACATGCCAAATCAATTTTCACGCGTGAATAAACTTTCCTATACTTATAAATGGACTCTGGAGCCTTTGCTTTCTCTCTCTCTTGCTCTCCCTTAAGCATTTCCAATTGATGAAGGTTTATTCACGCTGGAATATTCACGTACATTTTTCACTTTTTCACGGCGTGATTATTAGCTCTCCGAATATTCACGGTGAATAATCCAACACTGCTCTTCATATAGTGCCATCGTATATTATCCGCTATCTGATCATATCGTTCTATTGCAGCTATATAACACTGTTCAGCAAAAAACACTTCCCTGAGCATCTTCGTTTCATGAAAGCAAAGATCATTAACCTTGGCCAAGCCTCGTTGCTCAACTGTATATGTACACGGTCACTGTATACAGGACAAACTAGCTTCAGTAATAGTGCATCGTCAAACACCGCATTTTAACTATATATAATATCATATTTATCAGCAACGACACCAAAAGACGTACGAGAAATTGGGGCGCTTTCAATATTTGGTTCATCAAACCACATCACAGGCTTTTGCAGCAACAAGAACAAGAAGCTTAAGAGCTGTGCGCACAGCAATTGGCAAAATACAGCTATATCGAATTGTTTTCTCTGCTCTTATTTATTTTTCGGTAAAGGTGGGGCCAGGCCATTGTCTTTATGCATTTTGTGTGTCGCTTTTATATGATAGGCGCATGAAAAGCAAAATATGATTTTGTCTTCGCTGATCCACTTGTCAACTGATCAATGAGGGAACAAGGTTCTTTTTTCAAACCTTAAGAATTATCAAGCACTTGCTACTATAACGTCGGGACAAAGGTTGGATATACCGTGTAGTGACCATGCAAACACGATTTACTGCTAGGAATATGTGTTTCCTCTCTAAGCTCTATCATGGGAACTGCAGGGCTGAAGTTATCGATGGAGCAACTCACAACCACAATCTTTATGGTTTGTATTGCGAGGTTTCATGTATCTTATCTGCACGAGCATTTTCATATGATTGTTCATTGACACCTGAGAAGAATAAACCAGGTCCGACGATAGTAAGTTCAAATCACGAATAGGTCAAAGTAAATTCAGCAATATGTACTTTGCCTACCTTCTTTTGATGAAGCGAGCAACCTTCTTGAGAAGTCATTGGTCGTATCAGTAAACTCGTGATATCCAGTGTATGGCTCCCGAAGGTAACAGAGTTGCGTTGAACTCTGTACCTGAATTCGGAGTGTGACAAGGAAGTTTATTTCCAAATAAAAACAGGTTCCACTTGCTGCTTTCTCCTCCTTGCCAGGACGTCAACCAACCTACCGGAGTAACTGCAAGGACCCATCTAGCAACACCCATTATCATGAAGAATCGCTCACGAGGGGCGTAAAAAGAAAGGAGCAAAAAGACATGCAGACTGATTAAATCTATTTGGCGTCAAGAGAGCGAACGGAAAGGTTTTGTTGGAAATTCGGAAAACGCACGTAAATTCCGTAATGTTCCGAGGCTGAAAATTGCCAGAGTGCGCTAGACCAAAGTAAACACAAAGCACGAGCGCATGCGAGCGTATGTGGCGCAAAACAGAGCAGGTGCTCCAAGAAGCAAGACAGACAGTTGTTGAGTTATTATTACACGTCGAAATGTTTATTTTGAACAAAAAGGCATAGCACTTTTTTAAAGACTAGGGAACCCTCTCTATGAGAAAAAAAGATAATCTAATGCTTTTTTTTTTGGATGATGTATGTGTGTTTGGATGGGAATTTTTTGAGATAGTTTAAGCTAATAACGTAGGGTTAATCAACTTAGAACTTCTTGCCGAACATAAGTTCCTGGAGAGCGTCGTAACCAGACAAGACACCAGCACCAGCGATGGCACGGAGAATGTTAGCACCGGCACCCTTGAAGAGGGACTTGTAACCTTCCTTGGCGACGATTTCACGGAAAGCGTGGAGCGAGGAGTCGTACTTGACAGCAGCACCGGAGGTCATCATCATACGACGACGGACAGTGTCAATGGGGTACGAAGCCAAACCGGCACCAGTGGTGACAGCCCAGCCAAGCAAGAACGAAGCCAAGAAGTTCTTCTGGAGGTTCTCGGGGAGAGCAGGCTTGAGCGAATCGTACATACCGAAGTACAAACCACGGTAGACAATGATACCAACACAGGAGATGGTGAAACCACGGTACAAACCGCCGATACCGTCAGAGGCCAAGGTCTTGCGGTAGACATCGACCAAACCGTTGAACTGGCGCTCACCGCCACCCTTGGAGGCCTTGGCATCGTTGGCCAAACGGGTACGGGCATAGTCGAGCGAGTAGACGACTGTTGTTGTATAATAATAAAAGTTGTTATGATTAGCCACACATCATCATCAACATCCCGAAAAATTTACACAATCCACCCCGCTGACCGTGAGCACCCCTGAATCTTTGTTGTTGTTGTTGTTATTGATAAAACTTACAGAAGAGCGACGAGGCACCAGCAGCACCACCGGAAGCCAAGTTACCGGCGAACCAGGCCCAGTAACCATCCTTCTTCTTATCCTTGTTGAACATACGCTTGAACTTGTCCTTGAAGGCAAAGTTCAAAGCCTGGGTAGGGAAGTAACGGATGATGTTGGCAGTGTTACCACGCCAGAAAGAGACGAAACCTTCATCCTTCATGGTACGGGAGAAGCAGTCGCCGATGCCCTTGTAGGGCGAGGCAAGACGACCCTGCTTGATCATCTCATCCTGGTTCTGGATCAAGAGCTTGATACGCTGTTGTGATGTGAGAAGTACGGGTGGTTAGTCATTTGCGACGGGGGGGGGGTTTCGATAAACAACTGCCACGGCAGAAGCAGCGTTCGAATGATATACAAACCTCAATGGGAGCAGCAGCAGTCTTGGAGACAGCGGCGGAGACACCACCCATGAGGAAATCCTATGTATGAGATAAAAGGAGATTCGTCGTCAATACAAGAAGTTCTCTCAGCAACCCCACAAACAGTAAAGTCAATTTGGGTAGCCAGGGTTCAAAAGAAAGTTTGTAACCAAGGCTACTCATCATGGATGTGTGTATTGACTCTTCAGGGATATGTCGACACACTATGGCAAGGGAAGAAATCTAGCGAGAATAGGCTTATGGTTACTTACGACGACGAACTGGTTCTGGGACTTTTCGGCCATTTTTTAGACGTGTAAGAGAGGGGTTGAAAGGAAAGGAAGAAACTGTCCTTCGCTACGGACGACCCCTTCTTTATATTGATCGGTGGGCGAAAAAAAAAAAAACACACTCAAAAAAAATTTTCACCCACCGATCCCGTTTGCTTTCGTTTACTGCCATTGGACAGCGTTGCCAGGGGTCGGTGCTGGTGTGGAGTTCCCCCTGGCAAGATGTCACTCTGTGACGCTTTTGTTGCGGGGGGGGGGGAAGAAGGAGCATAGGCTGTAAAAATCATGCTCGCTTATACTTCTCTTTCTCTTTTCTCTACGTACTGACTTGCCATCTCGACTAGCTACGTTCACGAGTGCACAGCCTTCTCTTCTTCTTGAAAATGAATTGTGCGGTGTCAGCTATCAATGAGCAACCATTCAGGGCTTTTACATTAAAAGGTACCGAGAGTGTCCCTCGAGCTCTTTTTTAATGTATGTCTGTGCGTGCAGCCATATACCCGCATTTTCGGGTCAACCATGGAAAGACGTGCTTTTAAAAAGACAATCCATGTCTTTAATATCGCTCTTTATGATTATTATTCTTCTTGTTCTTATTTTGTCAAAAGAGAGAAGCAATCTGAAGGTCGAGGAGTGAGGAGGAGTATATAATAAGGTTGTTTTGTACAAGTATAGGTCATCAGTTGATGACTGAGTGCTCTTTAGTTTTGTGTAAGCATGTCCAGATCAATGTCATAGGAGATATTGCATCCACAGCTGTTTTTTGCGTTCGGGTTATCGATGACCTGGAACGTTGATCCAATCAGTTCTTCTACAAAATCAACCGTAGATCCTCGAACAAACTGCAACGAAATGGAATCCACCACGACTTTGACGCCTTCGCTCTCAAAAACGCTATATTTTTCGAATAACCATTAGTTTCGTAATACACTTTTCCATATTCTCCACCAAAACGACAAGGATGATAAGCTTACGTGTCATCTTCCTCGACAGTATCCGTCAACTCCAATTTGTTTTGGTATCCGTGGCAGCCGCCAGAATCAACCAATATCCGTAGCATCAAACTGTCATCATTGTCACGTTCCGCAATATATTTCAGTTGCTATATTTTCGATTGGGGCGTTGTGTTTGAGTATAATTTATTCAAATTCGTCTTTCACTGGGAAAAAGAGGAAGGGGTCAGCCCCCTTTGTCTCTTTCTGCTTCTCACCTTGATGGCCTTATCTGAAATGGTCAATCCATTCTCCATCGTGGCTGCCTTGTATTGCACACCATCGGTTGCTGCGTCTCGAAGTATTGCTGAATGGCTGAATGCTCTATATTTATGCGTCGCCAAGAATGGACGCAAGGAGTAAAGTGATCGTTCATGGTGTTGGCAAAGTTGTCGTAGACTAGACGATCGTGCACGAAACTGCTGTGTAGTGATAGTGTTGCGGACGCAACTGGAACGTGCAAAAGTATTTATTAAAATCCTAGATCGTTGCATTACTAAGCTTGTGTGTGGGTTTTATTAAAAAAATAGAAAGAGAGGCAAAGGAAAGGACGGGCTCGCGCTAATTCTCCAAATCGGAGACGCTTAAACCATATTGCGCTGTCTTTGAACGAAATGCGGCAACTTGGTAACTTTTAAGCGCACAGCACAATTCGCTCTCCCCCACATAGATAACATATTTCATGCTTCGCACTACAACAACCTCGATCGCTGCTATTGCTAATACCGCACGACGAAGAATTCAGATTTCAAGACCCAACTTGAGTTCCATTCGCTTCATTGGCTCGGATGAATCCACTCGGCCGTTTCCTTCCCCCTATCCTACGCGACCCACGCAAATTGCCAAGCCGGAAACCGACGGCCAAGAGCAACAACAACAACAACAACAGCAGCAGCAGCAGCAGCAAGAAGAAGAAACACAACGACAACAAATAAAAAAACTCCCAGTCCCAATGTCAACCTCAGAACAAGCAGCCCATACCGATCATAGTGCCACCACTACGGCTAGCAAAGACGATTCTAATCAGTACAGTAACCTTATGAACAACAGCAATGATACCATTTTCGAAAACCATTCCCTTATCCATGACCCTAATGACTTTATCGGCTCGACACCGTTTCAGCCACAACACCACTTTGATACCTACAAACTATTACTCGCATTAGAACGACAAGGCTTTAGTCGCACACAAGCAGAGGTTGTTATGAAAGGCATCAAGTTCAAACTGCGCGAAAGGTATGCAACATATGTGTGTGCGTGTGTAATTTATAGTGGCATTAATACTTTCCTTCAACACATTTCCCAAAGCTCGGCATTCATACGGAGGCGTCTGCTATTCAGATCAGATCTGGACAATGTAAGTGGGAGATGAAAGGAGAGAAAGAGGGTCAACCACTTGTCATTACAACGTTAACATGTATCGCACCTATACACAACCAACAAATGCTAACAAACAAACAATTCAACGAATTTAGGAGACGTATCTGTTTAAGGCAGGATTATCAGAACTACGAACAGAAGTGCAGACTATGCGGCGAAGTGATACACAGATGCTACAAGCGGACATGGCTACAGTGACACGCGAAGTGGAAGCTCTGGGTCAACGGTTACGGGAAGATGTTGCTCTGATGCGGAACGAAGTGACACTGGATTTGAACAACCGAAAGAACGAAGGTCGGGAGGAACTGAAGGCCATTGATATGCGGATTCAGGAAATTAATAACAAGATCACCGTGTCGCTGGGTGAAGTACGGACAGGCATTGAAGCGGTTCGATGGGAGACGATCTGGAAAGGAATGAGTATGTAACCAAATGGACTTGCCCCCTCTTCTCTTCTCTCCTTTATATTGTATATATATATATATACACATATATACTTTGGAATGATATCAAAACAACCACTTACTAACCGATACCGTTTTTATATATAGCGGGCGTTGCCGTAGCAGCCATGGGGATCGCTGGTGTAGGATATCTGCTGACGCGCTATGCGGCGCGTAAAGCAGAAGCAATCCGTGTACAAAAACAACGGCAGCTCAAACAGTTGCAGGAAGATGCTCGGATTGCCGGGGCGGCGGATATGGAAGTTGTCTATTAAAGGCATGGAATAATAGTAATAAGACTTTGTACATGTAATGGATGCAATAGATGCAATGCTTAAAATGCGTGGATGGCTGCGGTATGTTGTGGCAAACACACACACTGAGAAGGAAAGAGATAGCATGCCCTTTTTTGAGCTGTGCTTTTTAAGGGGAAAAGGAGTTAACAAAGAGAAGATCCTGCTAACCAGAGGGTCATGTGCTACCTTCCTTTGTTGCGCGCGTGTGTGTGTGTGGTGTGGTGTGTACGTGCATGCACAATGCGCTCCCTGATGGAAACAGCGAAGGCAGAGAAGAGAGGGTTCGGTCAATTCCAGTCCAAACAACCGCCATACTTCTTTTTCTCTCTCGCTTTCTTCATTTCTTCTTCTTCTCTTCTCTCTTCTCCTCTCTTTGCCCTTTTTCCATCTTACGCAGATTCCCTTGTCACACCCGCATCCCCTCCGTCCGCTGCTCTACCTCTCTTCTCTTTACAGACACCCTCAGTATCCCCTCCCCTGTTGTCGTCTGCGGTGAATGCACAAGACACTGGGTCATCGTCACTCTTTTCCGCCACCATCCCGTCCATTCAGCATTCAGCAGGACAGTCTGATAGCATCTCCTCCATCGCCCGTTCCTGCAGATGATAGTAGCGTAGGCGACGGTGATGGTGGAGATGATGGTAATAGTATCACTGCTGCTGCTGTTGCTGCCGCTGCTTTTCTTGATGACGATGTCGATGCTGGCGATGCTCCCACTGATGCCGCGGTTGCTACAACACCAGCTGTCGATCCCCGTTGCACCAGCACAACCACAACTCCGCCTTTACGACTTTCTGAAATCGAACGAATGCCAGCATCCCACAATCCTCGAACGCTCCCCGCCACTGCAGTTGCTACTGACCATGTTACTACTACTACTACTACTGCTGCTGCTGCTGCTGCTGCCAGTCCTACTGACCAGCGGCAACAACAACAACAACAAGAGCAACGCATAGAGCCATTTGTCAGTCCTTTGACAGAGACCAATTTAAAATATCATACCGAATCGGTAATTACTTATATATTGCATACGCTATGATATACAACCGAACTCTTAAAGATGTGTTTTACGCGTGTATATGCTACTAGTTCCCTGCGAATCAAGAAGCACGGCAATTTTACATTGAATCATACGTCGAAACTCAGGCCAACGTAGTACAGCTTGAAAACAAACTACAGCGTAGACGTCGAGCAGAAATCCGATCGCTGGTGCCACTTGACACATTATCTACATACGACGAATTGATAGCTCAACACTCCGTGATTCAGCCACACCAGCAACAACAAACAACGGTGACAGAAACCACTGCTGCTGCTGATAGCAGCAATGACAACAATACCCATCATAAACAGCAAAAAAAGAAACGGCGGAAATGGTTTAATTGGTTGACGCCGGTACGTTTCAAACGCAAACAGGAGGACCAGGAATACCAACAGCAGCAGGGACCTGCAGCAACAGCATCGATTAACCCCGCAACAGCGCCAACAACAACACTCGTCGATACAACTATTGCTGATGATGAAAAGAATACGTATTATGAAGGCCGACAACGACACCGCCCTTCTTCATCAACAACAACAGCAACAGCAACTTCAGCTCGACAATTACAACGCAACTCATGGGCAGCACCAGAAACCAAATATCAACACTATCAGAATGAAAAATCGGAACTTTTGCACGATGGATTATGTGTGTTGAACAATGTCAACATTCTCCGTGCCTTGGGCGGTGACCGGATCATTGCTGCTGCTTCTGCTTCTGCAGGTACGGGAGGAGGAACAGGGACAGGAGGAAGGCCCAACACAACATCCATGATTCTATTACCGTCTCAGCAACGACGCCACCTTCATCATCAAGGAGTAAAACGGGATTCAAGCGTATCATTTCCAGCTCGACAACATCAACAATCGAACAAAACGAATCGACGTCGGTTTTCTGCCCGGCTGAGGTCAGTTCGGGAAGATGTACAGGAACAGGAACAACAGCAGAAACAACAACTAAGACGGTGGAATACCAGTAATGACGGTATTTCATCAACGACAGCAACAACATTGATTGGTTTCCGGTATCCTCGAATGGTACATCGACATACATTACGTGATGCAGCGATCCAAGTGCTGTCCTCAGAGCTGTCTTTATGGGAAAACGAGGATCAATTGAATAACAACGGTGAGGATGATGATGGGGACTATGATGATTACGACGAAGACGAGGACAATATTGATTATCAGCAGCATCATCATCATTGCCATGAAAGAGGAGGTTTAGCGAGGAGAAACTCATTGAATAACGAGACAAGTAGTAGTCGGAACAGTATGTCCCATACTCATCGATACTATCAATCAAGAAACAGACGGTTCTCGGATCCGCGAATGGTGTTTGTGTCTTGATCTAATCCATTCTTCTGTTGTCTTTTATGTTACACCTTTCTCTCTCTCTCTCTTCAATTGTATTATTTGATAAGTTCGTCATTTCTTTCCTTTTCTCGCGATCTTCTTTACCACATAATAGCCCTAATAATAATTATAGTAATGATAATATAAATAATTAGCAATGAACATCGTCATACCCTGTGTATATAGCTTAGCGACTGTAAAAGCTTCATGCTACCTAAACTGCATCGATTCTGGAGGAAGATCCTAGGTTCTCCTTCTGCTGTTAGTGGTATTGTTCTTCTTATAAACAAAACTGTGCATATTATCTCAACACGACGTAATATCACTGCTGCTGCTGATGATGATGATGATGATGCCAGTGATAAGGAGGTGTATTGGCGTCATTGATATATGAATGACAAGATGAAAAAATATATAACGAAGAAGCTACGCATTTTTAATTCTGAATGATACATCGTGGTATGTTCCATACAGTACATAGCCTGCATTATTTGTTAATGGAGTGGTGTAGTAGTATTATCAGGCTGTCATCTTCTTTCCCACACGGTTTGTGCATGTGTGTCTTTCACATTCTGTCAGATACAAAAAGAACACTGTACTACCATCAGTTATGTAACACACAGAGAAAGTTCTATCAAGTAGTTACTAGGAATCATAACTATTGGACGGCAACAACAGCAACAGTAATACATTAGACTCTTCAGTATAAGCTGTAGTATACTTACCATATGGTACAGGTACAAGTTACTGATAACTAGAAAATAATAACCATAGTATATCGATGCTAGAGAATATGCATCTACTGCAACACCGTCCGTTCAGACATCGTCCTGATTCTTGCTGCTGCTGCTGCTCCTGCTGACCAGGAACATACTACGAAACATGAGAAGCGTCGTACATTTTTGATTGGAAGAATAACGGTCGGACCAACAACGGCGAACTACTTGATTTGGCATTTAGAAAAGTGCAGCAAAAGAAGAAAGAGAGAGAGAGAGAGAGTGAACGAGAGAGAGTTGCACATGCTGATGGGGCAGCAACTTATTTTAGAACACATCCTTCTTCTTCTTCTTCTTAGTATTACGTCCGGGGCTTTTAATTTTTCTTACTCCATAATACATACATCAGCCCTCTGTTTTCATTGGTACCTTCTTCCTGGAAAAGCGGACGTCGATCATCGAATTTTTGGTTTTCATATTGCCTTGTATCACCACCGCAAACATTGAAAGTTCTCTCGTTCTGGTATATTTCCCTCTCGCTCTTTCTCATCAACTCTGTGGGTGCGTGTGTGTGTTTGCCGCCGCCCTCTTTGCTCCTTTCTCTCTCTCTCTCTCTCTCTCTCTCTCTTTAATTTTTGCATCCAGCCTCTCCCTTGCCTTCAAGCACCTTATACCAACGACATACACCTAAAAAAACACCACACACATCAATACGCTACATGTCCGCCTATTATACACGCCGGACGTTCACAAAGAGGGAGCAGCTCTTGCCAACCACCAATGCGAATGGCAAGTTAAAACGTAATGTAAATTTCTAATTGTGATCTTACTATAATGTAGAAAGGTGAAGAATGAAATCCAATCGATCCGAAATTTAATAAATACCATGTAGCCGAACCCATGATGTTTGGCATGACACGAAAACAATTATCATTAATCGTCCTGGTGGTCCAAAACAGCACACTTGTCCTCATGATGCGCTACTCTCGCATTGTACAAAAACCAGGCCAACCAATGTACATTGCATCAACCGCGGTCTTTTTGGCCGAAGTATTAAAAATCATTGCCTGTCTGGCCGTAATGTACCATCAACAACGATACTGGTCGAAATTCGTGTTGGTCGTTCGACAAGAGATTCTCGGCAAGCCCAAGGAGACGGCAAAAATGCTAATTCCATCGAGTCTGTATGCGTTACAAAATAACCTGCTTTATGTCGCCCTGAGCAATCTCGAAGCGGCCACGTTCCAGGTCACGTACCAAATGAAGATCATGTCGACCGCCATCTTTTCTGTTGTCTTATTGGGAAGGTCGTTGACACGGGCAAAGTGGTTTGCGCTTGTGCTGTTGATGATTGGTGTTACCCTGGTGCAGTCGCAGAGCATGGCTTCAGCACCACCACCGTCGGGAGAGAGTGGCAGTATTGAGGATGGTTCTGGTGTAACGCAAAACCCATTGATTGGATTGATCGCTGTCATTACGAGCTGTATTTCGTCAGGGTTCGCTGGGTGTTATTTCGAAAAGATCCTCAAGACGTCCGATACCAGTATGTGGGTGCGCAACATCCAGTTGGGCTTGTCGGGAGCGGTCTTTTCGCTCGTCGGTATGCTCATGTACGATATGCAACCACTGCGACAGGGTGGTATGCTTCAAGGCTACGACTGGTTGACGTGGGTGGTTATCGCCAACCAGGCATTGGGTGGACTCTTGGTGGCTATAGTGGTCAAGTACGCTGACGTGATTCTCAAGTCGTTCGCAACGAGTATATCTTTGATCCTGTCCAGTGCCATCAGCTTTTACTTTTTTGACTTTAGACTTTCGCTCCAGTTTGTCGTGGGTGCCTGCATCGTCATCTTTGCAACGTATAATTACAGCTTACCTGACAAGGTATCCACTACTAGTACCGCTACTGCTACCACTAAACAGCATTCATAAATTGACAACAACAACAACAACGACGACGACGAACACACACCCTTATCACACACATACGCATGCCAAAAAAAGCATATATATTATTTCTTTCCTTTTGCTTCATTCTTTATATTTTTACTTACACTTTTAACTTAATTTAGACGGGGGGAAATAGGTGATGCCACATTTGTTTTGATAAAAAAAATTGTATATAAATCTTCTTTTTCTTTTAGTAGATGATAACGTAATCAAGAAAAACAATGACGGTGTGTTCAAGAGAGGTGTACATTTGAGAGAGAGAGGATGTGTGTGTGAATATGGAAATGATGTGTGTTATGGTGTGGAGAATTAAGGCGAAAAGAAGAGAGAAAGGAAGGATTTACAACAAAGTATACAGAGACAAAAAGAAAAAGGTTGAAGTCAATTCACCAGTGGCTTGCCAACTGCGTCTCACCAAGCACTCGATGACGAAGCGGAAGGGGCACCGAGAGCCACTTTCCTAGCCATGCCATTGCGACCTTTGGATCCTCCTCATTATCATCCCGCTTTCGTTTCCTGGACGGCTTGCGTCGCGGTTGCTGAGATGCTCCTGCTGCTGATGGTCGACGATGACGCGCTGGCTGTTGATGAAACCGTTCCAAAAGTGCGCGTGTCTGCTTGCCCGTCATATCCAGCAGCGAATCAATTTTCTGTGCAGTCTTGAGAAATTCGTACGCCAACACGCGCTTCTTTGTGGCGACGTAGAGGTATCGACCATCATTGGACCACTGGATACCATTGATCTTGGCCAAAATACGCAGCCGTCGATCACGCTCCCCGCGGAACGAAACCATGGTAATTTCCTGATGCGCATGCAAATCTGTTGTATGATTTGCTGGATGATCCTGCACTTGCTCGCCTTGAGTAGCCGTAGTCGTAGTCGTAGTCGTAGTAGCAGCAGCAGCAGCAACGGTAAACAAACAATGGTCTGTACAAACATGGCCGCGTGATTCAGACGTCTGGTGATCAAACTCAAGAAGATTCAATACTTTTTTTGGTCTTGATACACTCGACGCTTCTTCGAGGTTGACAGTGTGAAAGTATCCGTAACGATTCGTGAATGCCAACACGCCCTCTAGGCGCGGATGGAAAGCAATAGCGTACGTGTATCCTGCTGCGTCAATCGAGTAGAGCACTTGCTTTGTGTCGGCCCGCCAAACAAAGACATTGCAGTGCGTATCGGATGTATGTGCAAAGTGTTGCGACGACTGGCTCCAAGCAACGTACTGTGAAGAATACTGCATGTCTGACGCTGACGCCCCGCTGCATCTGAGCAAATGGCATGGCACATGGAGTTTTTCCGGAACACCAAATGAAACCGCGCCCGTCAAAGGATCTCGCGTCGTGTTGAGCATAAAGATATACGCATCGTCTCCTACGCACACCATCCGTTTTCCGTCGTGGCTCACTTTGGCATCATTGACAGCAACGCGATCAAAGCATCGTAAATGGGTATATAGTTGCACCACAACGTGATGCGCTTGTTGGTGAAAGTCCGGCATTGCCTGGCATTCGCGGTGTGAAGGTAGTTTGTAGACAAGGACTCCAGCCTCGTTCATACACGCAATGAGCATATACTCATACTCGACTTGTTCTTCTTCTTCTTCCACATTATCATCACCTTCATCCTGCTTCATGCCAGACGATGATGGCTTCTTCCAACGAACAATTTGCACGGCGTTGGTCATGAGTTGGACATTGTTGCGACTTTTAAACTTGGTGCCCCAGATTTTTCGGGGTTGCTGACGGTCCATGCAACAGTACAGCTCGAACTCGCCTTCAAGCCCACCGATAGCCATGTAGCCGAACTTTTGTGCCAGACACAGGGGCTCAAAATCCAAGGCAAGGTATGAATCTTGAGCATACACCGGTGGAAAATCTGCTCGATGGATGTATTTTGTGAAAGGCCGAAACCTGGATATGCCGGACGTCGATGTCGATGTTGATGATGATGCTGCTGCTGCTGCGCTAGTGATGCTAGTATCCATCGTGTTGGGCAGCGTCGAGCGCCTCAAAGACACGGATAGATGAGTCTCACAAAACTTGCTGCTGTTGCTACTACTGCTATTATTATTCGTACTCGTGTTGAGGGTGTTGTCGTCACCGTCGATCCTGGTTTCGACGGGCGGAGATGATGATGATGATGATGATGAAAATGGCGAATATGCGTTTTGTTGTTGTTGTCGTGATGGTAGTTGTTGCTGAGCGAAACAAGAAGCAGAAGAGGAAGGAAAGAACGAAGAAGAAGAAGAAGATGATGATGATGCAGCAGCTAGTAATGATGAATATGACTGTTGTAGGACGGAGGAAGAGGATGAATGAGGAACATGATCACTATCGATCCACGTAAGCGTATCATGCGTTGTAGTAGTAGTAGTATGAATGCGTTCATGATTTTTTGTCGATCTCGCAGTGGCAGAATTTGCGGCGTCAGCAGGCAACGGAAACTGCCCGGAACGTGCTCCACCGATGGTGGTACCAGCACCACTAGTGGCACGACGAAGCCCACGACCGCATTCAAAAATTCGATTGCGATACACAGCATATAATTGCTCTGCCATGCCATAATTGCTTTGTACCAAACAGAGCGCACTGGCTGCTTGATCATGGTTCGTCGTTGAGCAAGACGATGGCAATTGTTTGGGCCATCCTTTTTCTTTCTTCCAGAAACTTTGCGGAGATGACGACGACGACGACCGTAAATAGAACAGCTGTTTAAGCTCGTTTTGTCGAATTTTGATGAAATAAGTCAGCCTCATGTCGTTGGATTCCCATGTGTAATCATTGGTGCTGTACGGATCTTCATCCCACATGTCGAACCCGGCAGTTTGTGTCGTTGTCGTTGAATGTGTTGCTGTTGTCATGGTGCCTGTAATTTGTTGTTGTTGATAGTTTGAATTGAAATCCGAATCCGACAATTCAGAAGCATCACTGTCTGGATCATCCTGACACCGGTAGTTGGGATTCCGAGGACCCAGGTACTCGTAATCCAAAGAATATTCGGAATCGTCGCTATCATCAGCATCGTCATATACACCGTCGTCGACTGCCATTAGCGTGTCTATGGCTTCCTGCTGTTGTTGCTGTTGTTGCACGTTATCATTATCGTGTCGTTCGTCATATTGCATACAATTGCTTCTATTGGCGGTAATGGTGGTGGTAGTGTTCCGGGCGGCAAGACTGGATTTGTCAATATCACTGTCATGGAGTAGATTTAAGGTCGTGTCATCTTCATCGCAGAGTAGATCTTCACAGTCAGCCTCATAGTACGCCATACGGGGCTGGTGGAAGGGAAAGGGGGAGAGAGAGGAATAGAGAGATAGAAAACTAATGAAAGAAATAGAAGGAATAAGTCAAGGAAAAAAAAGAAGAGAGTAAAGAAAGAAAAGAGAAGGAGTGTGAAAAAAAAACAGAGAAGCAAAGAACAAAAAGGACTAGTAAGTGAGGTAGGTACTAAGTGCAGAGTGGGCCCAAAGCAATAAGAAGAAGAAAAAATATTCTAAGAAGTAATAGTAATAAAAGTTGGATTCTTTCCCTGACAAGCGAGAACAAACGTGGCGTAGACCATTTTCTTTTTTGTTATTACTCCTACATGGACTGTACATGCTACAGGACAGGACAGGACAAGGTCAGGGCAGTTCCCTTTTTGTTGACACGCACCCGAGAATGTAGCATGAGCGTGTGTGTGTGTGTGGTTTACATGGGAAGATACTTCCTTCTTCTTCCTCTTTTTCTATACTGTCTATCACTCAATCGCTCCGGGTCTCTTCTTCCCCCTCCCTTGCTTGCTCCCTGAAACATACACCATTCTATACATCAAAGAATGAAAAAAATCGCGCTCATAAGTGGATGAGGTGGAACTAATAGCATGGCGCACATTATAGCACTACAGTACACTCCGCGTTTTGTTTATGCGTTTTGTAGCTCCTCACATGATGCCCAAAAAAGAAACAACCGACAGACCCAAGAGTGGTGCGACATTAAAGCTATTGAATGGCTCTTGTGGAACTGGGGTTGCATCCTGAGCTAATGCTGTACCACAACCGGTTCTTCCCAACTGGATTCTTCCCTCATTTGATCCGGGCCGAATAAACTTGCCAACATCTTCTCCTGAAATGTTCTTCTGTCCAGCTACCTGGATTATTAATCTCATTCCAACGGCGATAGTTGCTGCTCATTATGTATGTAGCACATTTTCGTATCTCTTGAGGAAAGGAAAAGGTGGACGCTGGAAAGAGGGGCTTAGGATGTGCTACTTCTTTTTACAACACTTGCCTTCCTTACTGCGTACTCCACATTCCACCCACCCGAGTTCGGAACTGTATTCGTTAACCTCTCTCACCGCGGCTTTGCCTTTTTCGATTAAAAGAATATAAAACAACTTAAGGGTGCGACTCGGATAATATGAAAACCCTTCAGTAGATTGTTCATCTAATTTCCTTTTCGAGATGCTAAGCTCGTGAACCTTCTCTGTTTCTTGTATTACGTACGTAATATCATTCGATTCTATCTGAGCCAGTCGCGTTTCCATCTGTGCAAGACCCGAGCGCTCGGTCACCATGCCAATAAATTTGGTTCCCTTTGCCGACAAATTAGATCGTCGCTGCCGTGGAGATCGCTACTAGTTGCTATGGATACTCAACAATCTTAAATACGTAGCTATTTTTGGCACTGAGAACAGATCAGTAATATAGCCAAGAGTAGTGATAGTACTTCTGCCCCCAAATGTACGGGCTTTTCTCTCGTCTTTTTATTCATTTTCAAGAATTGTGGTTTATATATACAAACAACTAAAGCTATATCCTCGATCAAATTCCGTATCCTGCCGCGGCTCCGAGACAATGGAACTGGGAACTGAGTTCTTGTTCTTTGTTTTTTGAATGCGTCTTTTTTTTAGCGCGATATCCAAAATGTACATATAATAGTAGGTATAGCAAATGATTATGATGATGATGCTGTTTTGTTCTTTCCTTTTTTTTAACGGGTTGCTTCCAATTTTTCAAAATGCTTTTTAGCAGCTGCAATGTTCAACAAAGTTGCTGCGGATTCTGAAATGATGTAATAATAGTAAGCTTGTCGTTCTATGCATTCTGTATATGCGTAAAACAGTATAACTTACGTATGTTTGGATCAGACATGACCACCATGGCATAAGTGTTGTTTGTCAGAACATCGATGAATGCAGTAAAGGAGCTTCCGCGTATTTCCATGCTCTTGAATCGTGTCTGTGACCGACTGTGATAAACAGAAAATTGATTAAAACAAGATATAAGCAGGTTATATTATTTTCGGTGGGGGCTAACTGCAAAATTTTACCTGCATCCCAAGTTAAACTGCTTTATAATGTTGCTAATCTTTTCAAACCGATGAAGGTCCTGATGGTCTACTGTAGCTGCATTTGCGATCACCAAAAACGTTGTCCGTTCAAAAAGCACGACCTCATCTGCATCGCATGTGCGACAAAAGTATTCCAGATGTGACTCGAGCGTACGGATATTGGGTATCAAACAATGGACGATTTGGGACCATGCCTAAACGTAATTTATGCGCATCGTTACACTTCTTCTTCTCTCTCTGTATTTATTAAAGATCAAGCAAAATGAAAACGGGACGTACTGCATACAATGTTTCATCCCAAATGGATGTTCGGAATCCTCGTATTTGCAATGGTTCAGAACGGGTGCGTAATTCCTTGATACGGTCATCAAATATCTATGTGATTTTTTAACATAAGAGATAGATGGGATTCAGTTATAACATTATAATTACTTACTCTTTTATTGTTCAAATGATAAAGAAACCAACGCCAACACATAGGTTACCACATATAGTACAATAAATTATTCTTACCTGATCACGTTGTTGTTCTGGTAAAAGATCCATTTTATGTATCAAGCAAAATATCCGGGCATCTTTAGAGTTAACCCGGATGGCATCCAAGCACGATTGGTAATAATGCAGATCACTGCCCCAATCCCGACTTTCGACGTCAAATACGTAGATAAGCACTTCGACGTTCTTAAATATACGATCCTTTTGTGATGCAAAGTAGTTTTCCATGAACGCTTCTTGTCTATGTAAATTTCCCCCGTTTCTCGATTCAGTATTCGTTTCTTTTTATTTATGCATCCCCCCTCCACCTTCGTCCGTATCGGCTTACCCTCCACAATCCCATAGGTTGAGTACAAGATTGCCAAGGAATTTAACGTTTGAATGCTCAACGTCAACTAAAAGTATCATACGTTAGTTTTTTCCCGTTCATTCAGCAATGGATTCAATAAGAACAAAGAACTAACTTGTAGCACCAAGCCGTCGGGTGTCGCGTGCAATGTAATTGCTGAAAATGATGGAGCGCATGGACGTTTTTCCCGAGCCGCTCTTACCCATCAATAGTACCTAGAGCAAAACGAAAAGGCAGCATAAAAAACTTGTGCATAGTGAAGAACGCGCGTTGCCGAGTTTAAGGGAGGAGCAACAAGCTGCAAATATTGTTGGCAGATAAGTGCAGTTATGATTCTCGGCAGCGTTCGTAAAATGTACTTTCTTTTTCCTTCTCTTCTGTCCTTCTTCTAGCTGCAGGGAATTTTTCGTAAGAAACAAGTGGTCACTTGCATTACCTTTTTCTTCATGGTTGTAAAAGATCGTGTATATAAAAGTGGAGAAGAGAGAGAGGAGCGGAGCAGCCCCGCTTTCTTCCTAGCAAGTATTTGACAACGTCCATTGGCTGGATAATCATTACTCCTGCAACTCTAAGCATAGTTAAAGGAGCATGGCTCATAACACTTACTAATGCCTATGGAATTGCTAACCTTTTTATTATTCAGGCTGCTTTCTTTCAAAAACCACATAGCATTTTCTATTAGTTTATACACTAGTAGCTTTTGGGTTTTGCCCAATTGGTGCCACATGTGATGAACAAAAAAGCTGAACGAAAAACATCGATGTTTCTGCTGCTGGATGTATTTGCATGTCATTTCACAAAGGATGTCCGTTTTAAACACGACATTTTGCTTAGACTATCTAGAATCATTGTAAAAGCAGTTTGTTTGAAGTTAAAATACTTTTAGAGTACCTTTAATGTGCGTTGCTTGTATACGTCGAAGGAATTGTTAGCTGATAGCTAGTTGCTTGTTTCTTCAGAATGTATGGTTTTTTTATACGTTTCATTAGATCTTATTCCTAACTCTCGCTTATAGCGAGAAGAGTATGCTGTTATCATACTCTTTCTCGTAGTTATCGAAAATGGATTCTGCGCTTAATCTACTGGTGTCGGTTTGTTTTCTATTTGCTGTAGTAGCAGTAGTAGCTCTAGTATTTATCAGATCCTTTCTATCTCCATTGGTTGAATTACTGAGATATATATGCATTCTTAAACGTTATGCCCAATGCTATCAGCACACGTTCTTGTCATAGCCAAAAGCAGCATTTGCAATGGCGCATACAGTAACCATATAGAGAAACCAATGCGTACTACTTTATAGAAACTTTCGGATGTGGATGGTATGACTGTCCAAGTACGAAGGTCATATTTGTATGCTTGATTTGAGCTTCGGTCCACATACCAAATGTTTCATAGTATACTATGTATACAGCTAGGGAATGTCTCGTCACTTTACATGATATATAAAATCGCTTTTTGATTGTAATTGACATTCCAAGTCCAGAGTGAAATAAGAAGAGATGCAGGAACAATATCATTGATGGTAATGCCGGTAGTATATACGCATGCTGCTTACAGTATTGTGCTACCACGAAAACATTGTCAGATATGATATCCAAAATGCAGTAGAGTAGAGCTCTTAAGAGTTATATTTCGCTCTAATTTGTCTGATTTTAATGTTACAACAATGAGTATGACGTACATCTGCTGCAACCTTCTCTCTATCCGTGACCAGCAGAGTTGTGTACTAGCTACAACAACATACCTTTGAGCTTTAATGTCATGTACTCGACCCACAGCGCTTGGTTCCATGCTCTTTATTATGCTGTTTTTGTATGCGTTCTTCAGGCTATTATGGGAACATTAAGACAGGTAGTGCAATGCTATTGTATTAGTATTATTTTAGAGCGTTATAACGTTCCTTTTCTTTACATCACTGGTGTGCTGCCATAAACAGAAACAATGCAGATCGTTACACAAGCCGAACTTTAATCCTCAAATTGATTGGATGTCGTGTCTGTTTTAGGGCCCTATTTCTTTCTTTCTACACATTTTCCTTCTGTTCATTTCATCTTTCGGTCCATTTTTCTGTGAACACAAGAACTTGGTATCATGGCTACACGGCATGCTAGAACAGCTGATAAGGCCTTGAATGAAAAGCATGCGACCATCTTAAAGGGTTTGTTACGACAGCCTGGCAACAAATACTGTGCTGATTGCAAGCGCAAAGGTAATTACAAGCTATACGAAGAGCTCACCATGGAGATGCATTATATTTTAGAATAAAGATTGCTGACGAAGGAATTTTAATGGGGAATTAGATCCTCGTTGGGCATCTTGGAATTTGGGACTTTTTGTGTGCATTCGTTGCTCGGGTATTCATCGATCGATGGGAACACATATTAGCAAAGGTAAACTACTCTATCGGTTAAAGACTGCAGACCGGAAGAATGAGATAGCGAAAGATACACTAGCTCACATTGACCGTTTCTCTGTCACATTTTTAAAGTAAAATCTGTCGATTTGGATACGTGGGTGCCAGACCAGGTTGAGAACATGACTCGCTGGGGAAATGAACGGGCCAACAAGTACGTAAGAGGGAAAAGTCTAAAGAACGAGAGTGTGCCGATGTGGGACGGGTTGCTTACAAGTCGAATGTGATTTTTTAAAATAGATATTGGGAAGCGAACTTGAAGGATAAGCGACCATCTGAGAGCAACATTGATATGTGGATTCGGGCAAAATACGAACAAAAGCGATGGGCTATGCGAGGACCTATTCCCGATCCAAGCACGCTCGGTGGAAGTCAAGAGAGCAGTGTTGCGTCCGAAGCATCATCTTCACCCAGTTCACTTCGAGCTGAAAGACCCAAACAGCAACAACAGCAACAGGCATCAGCACCAGCCAAACCCAAAGCATCAGAGTTTGCCAATTTGGATGCCTTTCTTGGATCTCCCACAACAACAACAACACCTGCACAACCTGTAAAAGCGTCATCATCCCCTGCATCCCAACTCCAGGGTGCCGATTTCTTCTTTGGAGGTAGCAGTAGTCCTGCTCCCGCTCCTGCAGCTCCACCCAAACAAGAGGAAAAGCCAAAGTCCAAACACAACGATCTTAAATCATCCATTCTTTCTCTGTACAACCAGACACCAGCCCAGTCGATGCCTATTAATAATGGCGGTGCTGGTGGTTATATGAACAACATGAGCAATTTCCAGCAACAGCTTTCAGGATTATCTCTAGGTGGACCCTCCTCGGGTGTGATTCCACAGGCACCTCCTGGCCACTCGTTCCAAAACGTTTGGGCATCTAACACAAATCCTATGCAGCCAACTACGGCTCAGAATCAACTTCCTCAGGGCGGTCAATTCTTTCGTACCCCTGGTAACGGAAATACCGCTTCTTCGACAAACATCCCTCCTAAGACTACCCCGGCTCATGAGCAAGTGTCAAAATTTTCATTTTTTCTCATTCTTTAACAACATACACTAACTTATATCCATGCTTTATAGTGCATTTGCCGATCTTTTGAAATAGACTTTCCAAATAAACGTGCATACAGAAGAAAGAAGCGTTCTGTTTTCCCTTAAATTTATAATGCTTTCCCCCTCCGTAACAATATCTTGTCTGCAAAAATATATAAACGCTACGTGAAACACCCTTGTACCCAGATTATATATTGCGTTTGTGTGCTATGCTTGCTTACTTTAATGCGGCAGGTGATTGCCCTATTTTTTACTGCTGTAAATCAAGAATTTTCAGCTACCATTATTCACAAAGAAAAAGGCGGCGTCCCTACTTTTTCAGGTATCTATCTAGTTTAATGTCAAGGAGATAGAAAAGGCATATCGCATATGCTGAGTATTATCTCATACCAGACAGTTACTAGTAGCAAGACTTGAATTTTCCGCCCAAAAAATGTAGGCATGAAAAAAGCTACGTCGTCCACGAGATTTCAACCTGCAATAAGGTCCAATGACAAACAATAGGCACAGCACCAAAGTCACAACACAGTACCAATAGCAGTAGGCGAAAAGATTGAGAGAGTAGCGCTTTTTTTAGGAGCACTGGTCATACCTAGAAAATGTAGACTATTACATAAACAACTTCTCAACAAGCAAGCAATAAAAAGTTAATTCTTCCTGTTCTCCTCGTTTTGAATTGAAATAAAAAAACGTACATAGAATAATTTAAGCTTTCGTGAGCGAAGAAGCAAGTCTAGCACACACGAACGTTTTGTATGTTTTATGATAACACTTAGGTTGAAATTTGGTGCACGATGTAGCTTTTTTCATGCCTACATCTTAATGCTTTTTCTCAGGAAGCAGCTCCCTTTTTTTCATACTCAGTTGTTTTTTTGGGTGGAAAATTCAAGTCTTGCGTTACTATAGTACGACTCCGGATAGTGCTCCCAAAAGTAACGCGTCATATACATAATTGTGCACAACATGAATCAGAAGAAGCGAATGAGGTACCAAGTGTTAATAAAGCAGCATGGACCAGTACTGCTATATACTACAGAATCGACGTCAGATATCGAAGTTGTGATTACTGTAAAATACTGCCACAACTCAAAGACCTGGATCAGCATTTAGATATAAAAGGAGTAGAATAAGGGACAACGAGTAAGAAAAGAACGGGAAGGGATACCAATATCGTAGGCAACATATGAAAGGGTGAAGGATCAAAGACAAGTACATATACTCGTGTTAACACATAGCTTAAAACCGTGATGAAGGTATGTGAATGGGATGCACCGCATGATTCACAAGTAGACGATAGTACTTGTACTGTACATATGTACCTATGTACACGTGAACAATCATTTTTTGGTTAGGCTTGGTCACATTGAACGTTCGCTTAAATTTGCTGCATGACGTTTCTAAGCTCTAGACAAACCTTCCGCTGAGACGATAACCCGCTCTGTTCTTCTATTTCCATTTTCTTCTTCAATCGGTACAAAGAAAGCCAAGAACAACTGACTAAAAGACGGATGTCAGAAACTGAACAACCCAACGGGCCAGCTCAAAATGTAAACAAACTCTTAAACACTAGGCAATGCGATACAAGGAATCATCTGCCACTCGCATCTCACGGTTAGGACGACATGCTTTCCAGTCTATCATACGGCAGCAGTAGCTCTGTGTCGATCGCGCGTGCTTATGCTCTTAATAACAAGGAAAGCTCAGGGAAGTCTTGTCTGAAGCTCTGACAGCGATCGACCACACGCACTTGTCAACTGAAGAATACGTTGCCGCCGGCCACGTCTGCTTTTTGCATGGAAAGTCGCAGCTGCAGGCTATTAACATTTACGCACGAGGGCTACGTGTCTTAATACCTTCTACTTGACACACTCTTTACGAGCGACGATAAGAATCAAATGACAGGCCTTAATGGCGGGTGGACTTCGTAGCGATGCTGCCAATTGAAATCGTTGAACGTATATTCTCTTAATAACGACCCTTATCTACGACGAATGCAACCTTATAAAAATGTACGCGTTTCAAAGCTTTGGAGAGGATGCTTTCTAGAAAGAATCTTCATGTATGACGAATTGTGTGTCTATCTATACATAGCGGAGGTCCTTCATCGGCAAATACACCTTTCACTCGAGCACCTCCACAAAATCGAAATGTTGGACGACGTGACACCTCGCCAGCTTTAACGTTTTTGACAAGCTATTATATCAAAGACAAAATATGTAGAGAGATACATTAAATTTGCATACTAGGATTTAGATATGTGATCACGAGATAAGGCGTAGTATTTTCATGTGTGCATTTGTCTTTGCTATATTCGCTCATTATAAGGAAAGCACTTACTAGATACAATGTGTATGTCACAATACATGGGTTATATTTTAACTTTATCGTGGCTGTCAAAGATAGCTAAAAATGTAAAAATATGTCAATACCTTCTAAAAGCTAATTCCTGTTGAAAACTCGCTTATCACATGGTATGAGCGGAAACCTTTCCTAACCTCTATTCAAGTTGTGTATACCAACAAAATCATGTTTGGCATACACATAAATTCTCAGCATAACTATACGACACCGTGGAATGGTTGGGTGGATGGTCGTTGTTGCCATGTGCTTGCCCTAGATGCTAGGTTATAATCGTGGGAAGTGAAAGACGAACATGGGAGCAGTTTTTGCGACCTGATAAAACTTGATGGAACTGTCATGGGAGCTGAACACCATTGTACAAGACGTTTGATGATGCCATCATCGACCAAGAATTTGCAGTGTCCAATCGGAACGGAGGTTTCATTTTAAAGATTGCAGCTGCGGACAATCGATTGGCATTATTGTATCAGATCTTCCATCTATCAACTTTTCTTCTTTTTTAGTTTGGATCATACAGTTTTCGGGAATGAGCGGCAAGGCATCCTCCTATACCATTTTATGGGCTTCACAAACTGGCAATGCCGAATGGATTGCTAAAAACATTCATTCCGAAGCAAAACAACGAGGTTATGCTGGTGAATGTTTTGCCATGGATGCTTATGAAAAGGTACGACGATAAATAATAGACATGACAGTGTTTGTTGTTGCACCCCCCCCCTTTCTTTACTTGACAACTGCCCACAGCTTCCTTTTTAACGCCTAAAACTTTTAAAGGCACAACTCGACAAAGTACGTGTATTAATTGCAGTGACTTCCAACACGGGCGATGGCGATGCACCAGATCATGCACTCAAGTTTTGGCGGTTCATGAGACGAAATAAGGAACCGGGATACTTCAAAGACTGCAAGGTTGCAGTTCTCGGTCTCGGTGACACCAACTATACCAACTTCAACAACCAAGCCAGACGCTTGGAGAAAAAGCTGAAGGATCTAGGTGCCACCGTGTTTTATGAAAAGGGCTTGGCCGACGAAGCCGAAGGGTAAGTTAAACGAGGTATTTAAAGAATAAAGAGGAACCAAAACTTGTATATAACCATCAAACCTATTTTATTTCTCGATTATTAGTCTCGAAAGTGTCGTTGATCCATGGATCGTAAAGCTGTGGGATGTATTGCCCAACGTTTTAGAGAAACAAAGCGAGGGAATCGCTGCCGAAAACTTGGCCGAAAAGATGGAAGCCGTCAAAATCGAAAATGCCGCCACTACTGACGATGCTGACAAGAACCCTTACTCGGCAGATGCTCGATCCACCGACCTTGTTCCTGAAGTCGAAAAATATCTTGGTTTGGAAAACTCATTGGTTGATCAAAACGGCAAAAAGCCCCATTTGGGCCATCCTTTGACGCTCGACTACTCTGGTTTGCAGAGTGGAATGCAATTAACGGGTATGCCTCGGGTTCCAGCTGCCTCGGCTAAACTCGTACGTCTGGAAGCAACCAGACCTGCTGACGAATTGCCTACAACTCAATGTATTGTCACGCCTAGCCCTATTATCCAAGCTTCGGTATCTCGTGTGCAATGCTTGACAACCCAGGATGCAATGAAGCGTACTTTGCATGTTGAGCTCCAAGTGGATGAGGGTTTAGAATATGAACCTGGTGATGCCTTTGGTGTCGTAGCACCCAATGATGAGTCGCTTGTTGAAGCGGTTCTCGATAGACTCGTATCTTCCACTGCTGAAGGATACGAAACACTTTACAATGTGGAGGGCGACAGTAAGTAATCAAGTCGATTTATACAAGTTGTATGACTCATGTGTGCTGTATTTTTTCTTTTTTTTTTCAAGGTCTTCCCACACATCTACAAAACTCCAAGTCCGTGACCTTGGTTGATTTGCTTCGATATGCCGTGGACTTGACTACGCCGCCAAGAAAGGCTTTGCTTCGTATGTTAGCCGACTTTACATCTGATGCCGAAGAAAAGACCAAGCTGATCTATCTCTGCAGCAAGCAAGGTATGAAGATACAATCTGGGATTAACCTTTTAAGGATTAGGCAGTTATTAACCCGGTTATGCGTATCGTACAGGTGTTTCACAATTTAATTCCATTCGAGAGCAAATGCCAACCTTCCTCGACATTCTCAAGACATTTCCAAGCTGCAAGCCTCCTGTGGAACGACTGCTCGATGCTCTCCCAGCTCATATGCCACGCTACTACTCCATTGCCAGTTCTCCTCTCAAGTACCCTGGCAAAATTCACTTTGCATTCAATGTCATTGACTACAAGAATGCCTTTGATGTTCCTCGCAAGGGTGTTGCTACGCCATGGTTGGATAGATTGACTGGCTATGTGGCTGCCCGATCCAGCAAAGAAGCCACGGTTGTGGATCTTCCTGCCAACTCGATCAAGGTCCCCATCTTCAAGAAGGAGAATGCCAATGCGTTCGTGTTGCCCAGCGATACCAAACGACCTTTGATCCTGATCGGTCCTGGTACCGGTATTGCGCCATTCATTGGTTTCATGCAGCATAGACAGCAGCAGTACCGAATCCGCAAGGTGATGGGAGGTGTTGGTACTCATCCTTCGCGCGATATCAAGAAGGAATTTGGCTCTATTTGGGTGTATTATGGTTTCAGAGAACGTGCCAAGGATTATCTGTTTGAGCAGGAACTCGAGGAATTTGTCAAGGACGGCACTATTGCACACCTGGGTTTGGCCGTCAGTCGTGAACAGACAGAGAGCAAGATCTATGTGCAGGATTTGATCCGCAAGGATAGTGACAAGCTCTATGATCTGATTGTCAAGCAGGACGCTGCTATTTACGTCTGTGGTGATGCTAAGGGTATGGCTAAGGGTGTGCAGGATGCACTTGTTGATATGCTTGTCCAACACCAACAGCTGGATGCAATGGCAGCCACTAAGCTTCTCATTGAATGGATGGGTAGCCGCAAGTATCTTCGTGATCTGGTAAGTTTCTATACCAATTACTACTTTCAATCATACAGCGTTTGATACTAATTTTGGTTCTTTAATAATTAATTCAAAAACAGTGGGCATAAACAAAAACGATGCATCCATTTTTCTATGTTCTTTTGTTTCCTTTTGTAAAAGATGTAAATGCTTTCTAATGTCAATTCAATTCTACACATTGCCTTTTCCAACTTCATCCATCCCTTACATTTCCCTGTTTTTGCTCTTCAACAAGCACTTGAAACTTTTTTTCTGATAGTGTATGTAAATTACGTATCATATTTCTTTTTCTTTTTTACCACTGTTTCTTTACTTTTCTTCCCTTTCCTTTAGAGCTTTGCCATTTGAAGATCAATGATCTTCTTGATGGAGGGATCGAGAGGAGCTGCCGCATCAACTGCATTATAAATAGTGATATTAACATTTTTCTGTGAATATTTAAAAGTTTAAAAAGATCAACACACACACATGCGGGAACTTACCAGTCTTCTTAAATCGTTCAATGTTGAGTTTCAAACTTGGATCAGATTTGTTAATTTCAGAAATCTTAAGCAAACATCGAATAGCCAGCACCCATTGTTTTTGACGGAGGTAGACTTCAAAACCAAGGTTGTGAGTATCGATCGAGTTGGGTGCAAGCTGCTGCAGTGGCTTGATGAATAGCATGGCATCTTCTAAGGGTGTCTTTGTGTTGAGATATTTCTCGCCTGCCGGATCCTGATCAACAGGTTGTTTGCTACCGTCTGGCTGCTTCTTGGCTGCAGGCGTTGCAGCAGCAGCTGCTTCTTCCTTCTTTTCATTGGTTTTTTGTGCCTTGAGCTCGGCCTTGCGTGCCTTGCTTCGTGCCTTTTTCTTTTCAGCTTCGCTCATTCCACTTTCATCAATGCCGTTTGAAGGGCTGGGCTTGTCTGCGATGGCCAGGTATGCCTAATTGAATTATAATCCCCCCATAATCCAATTAATAGCTATCCTATTTTTCCTGCTAAGAATACACTCTGACCCTTTGTCCATTCACTCAACCCCACAGCCCCTTCCTTACCTCAACAGCACCCTTGGCAGCCTTAAGATAGTAAGGATGATCACGGATATGGTCCTCGTATCGGAGAAGACTAAAGGGATTCACAAGCAGCTATTATTAGTTTCAAGAATAGTTCTTGTTTAAAAAATTTGATGGAAAAGAAGGTGTATCCTTACCTGACATAAGCTCGGAGGGTCATTTTACGCGCGCAGTAGGTATGGAAATCGAATTGATCATCGAAAATATCGTCATAGATCTTTTCAATGGTATGGAATCGCTTCAAAGCCTTGCCATATTCCTTTTGTCGCAAGTATGCATATCCTTCCTCAATGTTGAACCACTGACATTGCATATCAGCCAAATCCTGAATAGCAGGTACTTCCTTGCGCGTAAACAGGGCAAGTGTCTTTTCAGCCTCTTCAACCTTGTTGGCACGCAACATATATTTTGCACATTTCGAGTTGACAAATCTGTCTTGAAGATCCAGTTCGCGAGCATCGTTCATAATAGTAGCTGCTTTTTCGATCTGGCCCGTATGCTACATAGAAATTACGCATTTTTCGCCGTTCCCAATACGACCCAAAATACCAATGTTATTTCTCTTCAAACCGCATAGTAGAGAGAGATGCAGAACAATTAGATACGCTACCTTGAGGATTCTGGCCTTGGTCATATACAATTCGACAACAGTAGGACTATGGTCAATTGCAGCCTGGATAGTCTCGAGTGCCTTATCGTGCTGAGAATGGTAATCGTAGTGTTGAGCGATATAGTACAGTGTCCACAAAAGAGCAGTAGGTGGTTCCTTTTGACCTTCAGCAGTGAAGCGGCCAGTCTTTTCCAACGATTCGCGATATCCCAACACTAGCTTTTCAATAGCAGCATGCTTTTCGCTGTTACCATAGTATTTCTTTGTGCTAGCGAAAACAGATGGAACACCCTTGCGCAAAGCATTCTGGAGGACGGCGTCGACCTTTAGGTTAAACTTGTCACCCTCAGCGTACTGCAGCACGAGACCTTCAACGGCTTTGGATTTGGGGTACTTGTCATAGGTTTCGGTCAAGAATCGGTAGGCTTCAGCACGCTTGCTCTCTAATGAACCAGTCATCAGTTATGGTTTCTTTTTCTCGACTAGTATGTGTAGTCACTACCACCATCTTAATTTTAAACCAGACACTTTACCATCATCCAAACCCTTCAATGCCAACAAAGCCTTGACGTAGGCACGGTCATGAGGATTTTCGGCAACCAAGTTCCAGTAGCCCTTTTCGGCTTCCTCCTTTTGGTCCAACTTGGTCTGGAAGTAAGCCCGCTTTTCTCTAGCAGCACGCTTATCCATGACCTGATTCTCGATCTTGTCCAGATGTTCCAATGCACCCTTGAAATCGCCCATTTCCTCCAACAGCGAGTTATGGTACATCAATAACTCGGAATGTTCGATCTTATTGCCGATATCCTATATTTAAAAATTATAATAATAACAATGCAATCAGCGAAAAATCGTCTACTGATACATGATATCCGCATTACCACTCCACCAACGAATCCTTCTTTTTGTCTTTAATACCTTAACCGACTCTTCGTGCGAAGTCAACACGGTGATTGCTTTGTCGGGTTTGCCGGCGAGTTGATGGGCGACAGCCAATCCAATCCAAAATGGTGGGTTTGTAGGTCTTTGCTGCAGTAACTGAGTTCTAGTTTCCTTTTATTCCACGTAATAGTTGTTGATGGTATCCAAAGAAAAATGCATATAATAGAGAGGTTAGCTTCAACATCGCATACTGTCGAGATCTAATATGAACTAAAGATAGAAAGTTTCCACCACCATCCCCAAATGTATGATTTTCTTTCTGACTTACAATCAAGGCATCATACTGACGCATTTGGGTTTGTAACAAAGCAAAATCGCGCAAAATATGGATATCGTTCTTATTGTACTTTAACGCGTGAGTGTAACATTTTGCTGCTTCGGCGTAGTTCTTGTCAGCACGGTGCAATAGACCGTACACATGCCAACCTAATCAATTATTCCGTATACGCGTTATCAAATCAGAATTCTACTAAAGTCGATTGCCCGTGGTTCTTCTTTCTAAATAAAACTTACAGATATGCGATGTCAAATCATATTGCAAGCCCTTTTTGACATATTCATAACCTTCCTCCTTCTTCTGAAGGTTGTTAAGGAACAAGCCCTTCATGGCCAAAGTTTCTAAGGAACAAGCAAAACAAAGGTTGTCAGCTGTTTTATTCACGCTACCACCACTACCAGCCCAAACACCTTAGCAGAAACAGAATTTGTACCTCCATGCTCAGGAAACTTTTTCAAAATCGAATCGGCCAACTTCAAGCCCTTTTTGTATTGTCGGTGCTCATAAGTTTTCTAACCAAAAATAAAATGATTTATTTAACCTTGGATTTCAGGGCACTTTGGTAATTATATATTTTTTTTGGACGCGGAAGAGGGGATGAGCAGTGCTTGCTTACCAAAATGTTTTTGAAAACGGCGGCTTCTTTTGAAGGAAGTTCTCTCTTGGGAGGCATTATGGTCAAAGGGATTTCTCAAAACTACAAGAGAGGGAGAGGAAAAGAATGAAAAGCGTGTTTCTACGGGCTGAGTATGTGGGTGGCGGGGTAGAGTAGGGCCTCTCTCTCTCTACAACTGGGCCTATCATTAACAAAAGATTTTGAAGTTAATAGTGACTTGCGAAATGTCACAGCAATGACTACCGCCGCAGTATCAGATCTCGCATACTATGCATAAGCATTCGAAGATTGTTGCGCTATCTACTACTACACATGAAGCAGACCATTTGAAGCTAAAACTTGTTATTAAGGAAGCTGATTTCTAACATAGTTTAATCATGAGGAAGATGGTACTTTCACCAAAGTCCAGCCGTATATAAGCACTTGCTTACTGTTTCTGCTGTCGCTACAACAAAATTTGACAGAATGAAGTTTTTTATGCAGAATTCGCTATTATATGATACACTTTGATCTCGTCGGTCTTCAACCGCAAACCTATATCTCTTTTCGGCCAATATCAAACCCCAAAAGAATTAGTGAGATTTATATTAGCTTGCGGACTAGTTTTTTTTTTGTAGGTGAACTGCTTCCAGACTAGTATTTAGAGGCATAGTAGTTAATACAAGCAAATCATAGAACTGTCAAAACCTTATTTATACGCACAAAGTTATACAAAGTGGGGCTGCTGCTGTACTTTTTACGCTCTGCATAATTTTCATCTGCCCACCCGCAACTGATATATACTCTTTCCTACCTCCTCCTCCCCCACTCTTCGAATTTCAAGGCGGGTTATTCCCAAATTGTCAAACTGAAGAGTAAGAGGAATCGCAAGATCATAAGGCTGCAACATCTGATACCAGTAGGAATGAACAGGATCATATAGTATCCGATAATGGCAGCGTATATGGTGAGCGCGAAGAAAGTGAAAAAAAAAGTCAACCACCTCTAGACTTGAGCCTAACGGCAATGATGATCTTCACCAGTTTTTATCGTACAGCACGACAACCATCGATATTGAAAAGATAAAAACCTACAATTATAAGATTCACATATCTTATTTCGTCTTTAAGCCCATGACGTAAAAACCATGACTTCTTTGCTAATACATTAGGATGTTAAACTATGACCCTTTACAAATGACTAACCGTTCTCGTATGTAGCAGAACATGAACTTGTAGATTGGTGAAGGGCAGAAAGGTTGGCCAGTTTTAGCAGGGACTACATAAACAGGCTCAGACGGAGCAGAGAGGTCAGAAAGGGGCCCCTTGCTGCCGCGAATTCACGCAAATCCGTTTAAGGCCTCTCTAGGTGCTGTAAGCAACCTTTCCAGGCTAACATAGTTACTCGTCATATTTGACCGTTTTGTACCCAAATCCTACCTCTCCTACACATATATGGTAGTAGGTACAGTAATAATACCGCTCTTACTAACCTCTCTTATACATATTTCCGCTTCTTAATAAATGTAAAAGACTGCAATCCTTATCTTCTTTATTGCTTGTGTATGCTCAAAAACCAAAGCAAAGAAAGCTACAATTACATTTGACAGCGTCGAAGATGCAATTACTGCACCAATGGATGATAAGTCTGGAAAGTGATAGCCTATGTGGCAGGGTGGGTAAACGTTAAAGCCCACGAACCTTTATGTTTTTCGTGTGCGTTTTTTCGCTATATCGTTATCAACCCCCCTTGTATCCATCCTACCCAACAACAGTTCATCTTTGCTCTGCAAGTCTTTCATTGTGAATTGATTTTTTGCTTTGCAAGTCTTTCATTGTGAATTGATTTTCAACAAAAATAAAAATTACACACTTTTGATGGAAAACTTGTGTTGACGATGTTCATGTCCATAACTTTAATCCCACTCAAAAGAGTTGATACAAACTTCACTTGTAGGTATTTTGGTCCGGTCCTCCGATCGTCAAACCCCGTACAACACTAGAGTACAAAAGGAGAAGGAGGCAAAAAGCCAACACGAGAAGATTGAACGAACATATAGTTTAGTAATAATTAATTACTAACTTTTTCACGTTGTTCTGTTATCGCTGGTGCAAAGGAACCGTTTTTTTAAACTTTTACTGTCCTCCGTCATGCAAATTTAGGCGGATCGCAAAAGAAAAGCCTGTCTGTCGATAATACTTTGCGGTTTTTTTGAGTGCCATCGGGTTACACAGCTAATACAGCATTTGAGATACCCGAAAACTTGGGGGAGGGAAAAAAAACAAGATAGTAAATCAAGCTGTGTGTGTATATTCCAATTACAAGGCAAAAAAGATCGCTAAACTTTAATACACTTTTCGCAGATCGGTTTCCAGTTAGTGTAATATGATATGTATTATGAGCAGATTTTTCACATACACAAAAGACAGATAGATAGAGCGGTTGATACATACGAGCGTTACTAAATGTACAGAAAGAGACGAATGCGGTTGACGCATTAAAGGCGTCACTACTACTATGATACTAATACTATTAGGTCACCCATTTGTGAGTGAGAGAGAGAGAGAGAGTGAAAAAGGGGACAAACCCCGCGGTAACATTTCCCCACACTGGATAAGGAATATTTGAGATGGCAATCATCATCTGTGGGCCATAAGCAAATCACACGGCTCCCAGCAACAGCTATCTATCGCTTTGCTATCGCCTATCACTAGACATAGCACACACACAAAAATGACACTAATGATAACATCAAATGCCAAAAGAAATGAATGGGAATATTCTCACAGAATTCTTAAAGGAAAAAAAACACACATACACACAAACAAGTAGACATGCCAGCAAACATGTGATCAGTGACAAACCACAACTCAGGGTGGGGTACCAAGAAAAGAGTGAGAACAATGGCGTGGGAGAAGAAGAAGAAGAAAGAAGGGGGGGGAGGAAGTGCACATGTGCATCACTGTATTCAAATCACTGATGTCAAAATTGTTCTTTTATTAGATATCCTTCCGGAGTCATGATCAAGGGAAAAGCGACGAATAAGGGTGTGCATCTGTATGATTCCCAAAGGCTAGGCTTTCAAATAAGCGTTGTCGAGTGCTTGCTTGAAATCCGCAATTATATCCTCGACATTCTCTATGCCCACAGACGCGCGGATCAAAGTCTCTGTGATTCCGAGCGACGCTCTCAAAGCTGGCGGCACATGTCCATGGCTCATGTAGACAGGGGACGACACCAACGACTCGGCACCACCCAACGACGTTGCGAGTTTGGCCATCTTCAAATGCTTGTAGAACCGATTGACGTTGTCCAGGTTGCCCTTGATATCAAACGAAACCATGGCGCCGTATCCTTTTTGTTGTCTGCGCACCAATGCGTGCTGTGGATGCGATTCCAGACCTGGATAATACACTGCAGTGACCTGCGGATGATTTACCAGATATTCGGCCAACTGGATCGCATTTTGTTCATGGCGATCCATACGTACTTCCAAAGTCATGAGTCCGCGGCGTGCCAGATAGCAATCAAAGGGAGATGGGACGCCCCCCATACAGTCTTGGACGTATTGGAACTCTTTGTGTAGAGCGGGACTGTTGGTCACTGCAACGCCCATCAGAACATCCGAGTGGCCGTTAATGTACTTGGTCACTGAATGCATCACGACATCGGCTCCAAGTTGCAACGGATTCTGAAAGTATGGAGTCATAAAGGTGTTATCGACCACCAAAAAGGCATCCTTGTTGTGTTGATGGATGTGTTGCGCAATCGCTTGGATATCAACGATACGTAGCGTTGGATTGCTGGGTGTCTCAATCCATACCATCTACGATTAAAAATAGAGTTCTCAGTGTTGCTGTTTTGTAGTGATGCGAAAAAAGAGCTAATATGTATACTGTAAGATGTATAATTCGCACACATTCACACACCTTGGTATTAGGTTTAAACAATCCAGCGATATCATGTGGATTACGCAGGTCGGCAATGGTTGTTTCTATTCCATGCTTGGAAGCAATTTTTGCAAAAGACTCATATGTACCGCCATACAGTGCATCCGAAGCAATCAGATGCGACCCAGCGGGCAATATGCTTAGTACAGCAGAGGTCACTGCAGTACCGGATGAGAACGCAGATGCATACTCGGCTCCTTCAAGTGATGCTATGGCTGTTTCAAACGCATTTCGATTCGGATTCCCAGCTCGTGTGTAATCAAAGCCCTGTTTAATTGGGAATTTTCATCGTTAGCTTTTTTGACCAAGAGATAAGAGCTGCAAAGAAAGGAAAGAAAATCTATACTGATATTCGCTTGCTATGTATGCAATGTTCATATACATATATATGCAGCAATGAAGAATAGTGCAGAAAATAAAAAGAAAGCAGCAGTATGTAAAAAACCTGAATAACTTCAGCAGCGGGTTGAGTAAATGTTGTTGACAACGAGATTGGTGGAATGACGGCGCCAGTCGCAGGATCTGGTTCTTGACCAGCATGAATGGCGCGTGTGCCGAAACCTTGCATGCTTTGTTTCGTGTCGTTGGCCATAGTAGCTGCGATAGAATAACTCTTTATAAAAAAGGCGAAAAAGAGCCATATAAGGAAACAGTCCCTTTTTTTACGCGCCGACGAGACTACTATATGTTATGACCATATCACCAGAAGGCAACAAGCAACCAGGGAAGCAAGTGCGCGCTCGTTGCAGCAGTAATGGCAACAGCAGCAGCTGTTCGTGCCTGTTACAGGCAATCAGAATCTATATTACAATAGAGGACATTTTTATTTCCCGTGAGAAAAAAGACATAAAAGTACTGAGATCCGAGGAACATTGTCCTATTTATTAAGTATACTAGAACGACGGTTACCAGCTGAATGCTATCCGGGCCTTTTTTTTTACTGCCCACCACGCTTCTATTCTTCTCTAGTATGTAGTAAGAATAGCAGCAATGACAGTAGGCCCCTTTCCTCTCCCATTTGCAAACATTGGACGTTGTTGTTGTTTGTTACTATCATTACTGCTGCATTATCGTACATTGTATCTGGAGATGCATTGACCAGCAGTCTGAGCATATGTACTTGTGATGCGTGCAGAGAAATAATGTGGCGTAAAGAAGGCATAGTGAAAAAGTAATTGTTTTGAGCAAACAACAACTTTTTGCGCGCACACGCCCCCCCCGCCACCAACCCGTCGTGCATTGATCTACGTAATGCCGCCATTGGCATCGGGGTTGTCGCCATTTCTTTGTTCTATAGAAAGTTGCGGCAGTAGATGGTTCTTCTAGGAATAACTACATCGTCATTGAGAATTCCTACCTGCAAAAGCCATTTTACACACGTGTGGAAGGGAGGGGGGGAAAGAAGGGGAGGTAGCGCGCTCTCGGGGTATGGGTTATTTAGTCAGTAAGTGCGGGCTACTAGGGGTGGTTTTAAGAAGGTCTTTTCTGGGGGTGCTAGACCATCTTTTCGTAGTAGATCACACATCCATCATAGTCCCAAGATGGGCTAAGCTTGGAAGCTGCTGCTGGCGACGATGACGATGAAAGATGGCTATCCCGCATAATATCACTGTTTTTTTTATATATAAATTATTGGTATTTTTAAAATATACTCCTACGGAGGAAAATTGACAATGGGAAGCGCTAATATAGAAGGGTCAATGACACAAGTATGGGGTGAGAAACAGAGATGAGGAGAGTGTGTGGGTGTGCGCTGAGTTTCATAAAAGAAAATAAGGGTCCCTCATGGTATATAGTTTGGGGGTGGGGTAGAGAGAGAGAGAGAGAGAGAGAGAGAGGTTGGCTACACAAGAAAAACAAAACACACAAATAGAAGGGTCATTGACATGATGGATACTAAAAGTGGGGTTGGGCTGGGTGAGAGCATACCTCATACTTCATACGCTCGGTGCATAGCGGGAAAATAAATAGTGTTGGAAAGAAGAAAGGAGGCAGGGAAACTTGAACTTGGGAAAGACAACGAGTCGATGACTGTACTGCCTCCTGCCATTGAAATTCACATTGCACATAGAAAGGCGACCCCCACCCTCAATTCTCTCACGCTGTGTTTTTCTCCATATGTCAAAAGCGGGCAACCAAGTCAGATTTTGTTTTTTTTTTTATGTACAGGAATGATGTGTGTGCTGTTTTTTTATGTGACACTTGATAATAATAATAATAATAAAGCATTTCAAAAAGAGACAAAGAGAATAAAGAGGTTGGGTTCATACTATAGAAATGTGATTTGAGTGTGAGAGGCACAAGATGGGTTATGTTGTGATTGATGAGAGAGAGAGTGCGTGTGTGTGTGTGTGTGTGATTTTTTTTTTTTTGGATAAAAAGAAACGATGCTCTATACAGAATATGCTATGCATCTACTACATAATGGGAACAAAAGAGAAGAATAACAACAGCTCAAATAGAAAAGAATGAAAAAACAAGATGTGTGTGTGTGCGAAATGATGGATGATGGATGACGGATAGTAATAATAGCAATGGTATGTAATAGAGAAAATGAAGAAGGAAAGGGATGGTATAAATGTTTAGCTGCAGTAACAGTAACAGTATTGGTAGTAATAGTAAAAGTAGTGTTGAATGAAGTAAGCAAGACAAATGGGTTGGATTACTAGAATGGAAAGATGGAATGAATGGAAGGCAACGATGACGCTGACGGGCACTGTTGTTGTTGCTGTGGCATCATGATAGGAGGCAGGATGCGTGCTCGCGGCGGTCGGTCCAGAAGATCCATGAGACTGCTATTGCTACGCTTGCATGGGTGGTGTTCCATCAGCTGCAATGACCGAGCAGCCAAGGTAGGTGAGTTGTCGGGCGTATTGACCAGCTCAGAATCAGAGTCAGAGTGTGGATGGTCAAACGTGTTTGATCCCGTCGACAAGGCGGGTGAGGGAGGCGTTGATGGTGTCGGTGTTGTTGCTACGACAACAGATGGTGACGATGGCAACGGCACTTTTTGTTGCTGCGTTACAAGGGTGGTGGTGTTGTTTGTTGCAGCAGCAGCAGCAGCGCGTCGTGGCTGCTGTTTTGTCACTTTGGCGCGTCGACGATTGGGAGAGGTGTGAATTCTGACATGTCGGGTCAATTCGTCCGAGCGTGAAAAGCGCTTTTCACAGCCAGGAAAGGTGCATTGGTGTGGCTTTTCGCCGGTGTGGGTGCGGATGTGTCTGGTCTGGTGCTCGAGGCGATAGAATGATTTGGGACACATTGGACACTTGTACGGACGTGGAATGTTTGCCTTGTCCACCGCAGCAGCAGCAGCAGCAATGGTGCGCTTCTGTAGCTGTGGGTGCTGTTGTTGTACGTGTGGCATTGAATGGGATGCTGAAAGACTGATCAGACCAGTTGCTGCTTGAAAGGCCATGTAAAGAGTGTGGACGATGGGTTGGTGAGGAAGGGGTGCTGCTGGTTGGCTGAGAGAGAGGATGTAGGAAAGTATAAGAGAGAGAAAAAAGAAAAAAAGAGTTGAGAAAAGCAAGGCCTTTATATAGTCGGGATGCAAGATGGGGGTCAAAGCGGCTAATTTCCTTTTCTGCCAATTGTGTGGGATGATGGACAAGCGATTAGAGGCAAACGGGGTGGGGGTGGGGGAAGGGCACAGAAAGAGGAAAGGAGGTTTTTGAGTGGGGGTGGGGATATGTATTATGTACACTGCGTGTGTAAAATACATGCACTTATTACAGGAGACTGCATTTTTTTTTTGGGGGGGGGAGTGGGCCGAGTGGAAGAGAAGAGAGCGGACCTGGACATTCGGGAAACGACGATAATACATCAGATAGCCTCAAAAGGGAATCCCTTACCAAATAGTCTGACTGGCCTGCCTGCCTGCCTGTCTGTCTGTCCACTGTGTTGTTGTAATATCCAGTGATTATTTCACACGTTCACTTAATCGAACTTTTTCTTTCTTTCCTGTTTGCAATTGCACACGCACCGCCACCCTTGGAACAGCAGCAGAGCAACCTGCACCCTTTCTGCCTCGGACAGTCCTTAAGAGCAAAAAGAGACAGCAGAGGCCAAAGAAGAACGAAAGAACGAAAGAAAAAGAACAAAAGGCCCAGGAGGACGTCGAAAGAACAATGCAGGGGGTGTGCAATACTATGTAATGCTTCTTCCTCTCTCTCCCCCCCCCCTATCATCGGATAATATCTCTGGCTTCTTCTAACTCAGTACATTTATCAAGAAATATCTACTACCCTACTACAATTACTACTACTACGCTTCAGTTATTGAGCAGCTCCAACAACACCCTCCTTCCCCCCCCAAAGGGGGTTTGTGGGGTAATCCCAGATCAACAAGTCCGGTTATGGTTATTCCGCTTATTGTAAAAAAAAACATAAATAAATAAATAAATAATAAACGAGTTCTCTCTCTCTCTCTCTTTGCTTTGATCATTCCGAATATCTCATTCGTATCGTAACATATCATAGAGTCCTCTCTCCTATCATGCAAACTAGTGCTGCTACACATCACATGAAAGTCACTGCTTTATCTAAAGAAAGTCTGTGTCAGCTTCTTCTTTCCTACTACTACTAGTATTACTAAGTAGTAGTGGTAGTAGTAATATGCAGAATCCCTTATCCGTGCATACTCTATAGCCGCCTGCGTTTGCTTCCTCCTCCTACCAGCCAACCCCTCCCCCAACCAACCAGATCATACGCTGAGCACATGCACGACGCGAAACAACATTAGGAGATTATAAAATTCAGGGAGTAAACCTAAAGGGGGCTGCGATGTGTGTGGAGTGTGTGTGTGGTGGGACACCCAAATCCAGACTGACCAGCAGCGATCACTCTCTAGCTTCTCTTCCATGCGTCGTCAAACACCACCACCATCAACGTCGTATATCGTATAACTATCGTATACAGAGGGTCGTAATAACACGTGAAGTGATAGTATGTATTGTCCAGCCAAGCTCAGTCTGTCCCCCTTATTGCCCCAAATCACCAGAGCCCCCCTCTCAGTATGATGTCAACGATGGCTGCTTGTCTCGTTTTTTCAAAATCAAGAGAGTGACGGTGTGTTTTTCATATGTCCTGTCTCTCTCTCTTGTCTCAACTGTTTTGCTACTCCGACTAAGGTTTTTTTTTTGTGACCACTTGCTATGACCACGTTTTTTTTTAACATTTACTATTATTATTTATTATGGGTATCATTACCCACCTTTTTTTTTCTCCGGAGCATGTCCGCATTACTTGTGGGGGGGGAGGATAGTGGGAAGAGACAAGAAAGAAAGCGGGGTGCATTTTTTTTGGGGGGGGGGTGTAGGGTGGGGAGATGCTTAGTGGCATGGGAGCACAAGTCAAGGGAAAAAAAAAAAAGGACAAAAACAAGCCCGCAGCCCACCGGGAAAAGGCCCAGTATAATATGCCGCCGCTTTACCCGTCTAATAATATCATTAACCGTTCCAAAACCAAAAACTTCCCGTCTGTGTGTATAGCATACACGATAAGCTTTTATTTCCCGTTGTCACAATGAGGCAAAGACCATCCTTGTACCATTAGCATAAAGTCACACGGACCCCGTTGCAAACTGTAGCGTGAGTGGTCTATGGTGATTATAGCAGTAGTAGTGGACAGTTCAAGCAGAGTGGTTGCGTAAGCGATCAATTCTTTCCCAGTGTGGGGGGGGGGACGAAATCCTGCTTAATTTTTTTTTTCTTTGTGGTTCCCCTTGAGGGTTAATAACTTTCACATTAACTCAATTGCACTGTTCATTCAGAAAAACTTCTTTTATTATTATTACTACTACTATAACTACCTACTAACTAGGGAGAATGCCACCTGTATTACAGTTTACTCCGTTTGCATCATCTGTCGATGCAGCATTTTGGCAAGATTTGGCAACCAAGAAACTCAATGTGCTGAAATTGTCAGAGGCCAGTCAGCCTGTTTACGCCTACTACGCAACAGGCCACAGTCACCATAGTTACAACAACAACAACCCGCCCCTTCCCGAGGCTGTCTCCATGCCAGCCCGGATTTGTGTCCCCGCTCAGGGGTTGGATACCAACGATGATACCAGGTAACATAATACACTGTGTTGATAACACTGGGTCGTAGGTAGTAGCCAGTAGTGCTTAGCCGATTGGGAACAATGGCTATAATATAACTTGAGAGGGAGGAGCTTATAAGCCTGATTCTTCTTTGCCAGACCACCGTTCACGTTTCGCGTAACGGGAACATTGCTAAACACAAACACCTTTGAAGACTTTAAAAAGTTGGACAAGAATAGTCTGTTCCAGCAACACAGTGACCAGGTAAGAGAAAACCCTATCCTCGTGAAATTAGATAAGGTGATGCTGTGTGTGTGCGAGAATTTCGGATAGATTGACATTTTTGTGCTCTCTGCCTTTTTATTACAATGTGTGAACGGGAATGAAAAGATATGGCAAGCCATTGAGAGCGGAGATGCATTTGATCGTCCGAGCGTCCTTTCGCATTTCCTCCTGCTTACGTTTGCAGATCTGAAAAGATACAAATTCTACTATTGGTTTGCATTCCCGGCTCTGATGCCGCAGGAGCCGTGGTTACAATCCCAACCCATCAGTCCGATCGCCCACACCTTTAGTCCCGTCGAGGTAAAATAAATCCCCCATCTATCCACTGTTCCTGCTTTCTTTTTTTCTTTCTTTATGACCTAGTGGCTGGGTCCCTGTACCTTTTTGTACTCACTTCCACCCTGCCCTTGTCCTCCTCCTCCCCCCCACCACCACCGCTCTCCCTTATTTGATCTTCCGATATAAAAAAAAAGACGACCGCGTTGGCCAATGCCTATCAAGCTGCCGATCGGCCACCGTTCTTCCTAGTCAGGCGCAAACCAACAACAGTGCTCTTGGGTCGCTTACGCGACTGGGACGAGTTCTATACCAAAGAACAGGACGAGGTTAGCTCAATAATACAAACAGGAAAAAGAGTGTGCGATCCGTTGATTAAAAAAGAGATCTTGGCTAGTTCTGGGTTGGGTTCGCAGACCCTTCCAATCGAGACACCATCCCGGGCTGGCCGTTGCGGAACCTACTTGCACTACTGCATGAAAAGCACGGCATCCGCAAATTAAATGTGCTGTGCTACCGCGAGATACCTGGAAAGGTTACGTCGATTGACGCCTCGCGGCTGCTTGTCGCCGAATTGCCACCTTTGGCCACTTTTACAAGTAAAGTAGTGAATAACAACCCTACTGGGGAAGAAGGGAAATTTCATGCAAAAAAGTTGCTGGTTGCTGGTGCGTGTGTGAAAAAAAGAACTTACCCCCCCCCCCGATCAATCCATCTAGAACCACCAAAGTCGGTCGGATGGGAAAGGAATGCACAGGCTAAACTTGCGCCAAGAATGGCTGATCTGGGCCCATTGATGGACCCTATACGGTAAATTATATACATTTAAAGGCTCTATCTTTTTGCTTTTCTCAAAGGGTCATCGAGGAAAGGGGTTCTTGGGGGGGGGGAGGGAGGGAGGGAGCCGCCTTTGTACTTTACTGATTCCGCCGCCACCTACATACCGTAGATTAGCAGATACTGCAGTCGATTTGAACTTGAAATTGATGCGGTGGCGCGTCATGCCGGACTTGGATCTGGATAAGGTTAAGCATACCAAATGTCTGTTATTGGGTGCAGGGACACTGGGATGCTATGTAGCGCGCTGTTTATTGGCAAGTCTTCTTCTCTTTTTATTTAATGAATGAAATTAAGGGGCGAGGCTTGGAAAAATAGAGGAGGTGGGGTAACAATAGTGAAATAGTTAGTGGGGGTGGGGAGGATGAGGAGGATGAAAGGGGAGAGAAGGAACGGGGAGTAAGGCTTTTGGAAGGGGTGAGCGTAATTAGCAGCATGTTAAAGCTTCCGTTTCTTCTAGGGGTGGGGCATTCGTCATATCACATTTGTCGATAATGGTCGAGTCTCGTTCAGTAACCCTGTTCGACAACCCCTTTATACGTTCAAGGATTGCGTCAATGGAGGGCAGCCCAAGGCCGAAGCTGCCGCTAAAAGTCTTTTGGAGATCCAACCCACCGTGGTGAGGAAGTGTGCTTTAAGTTTTCAGTGAGAGAGAGAGTGTGTGTGTGTGTGTGTGCCATTGCATCATGCATTCGTTCATAATTGCCCCCCCATAATACCCCATACATTACGTGCATGCGTTGGGGTCCTAACTCATTATATTCGGCGGCAACACCATCATGATAGAACTCTGTCGGATACAATCTGTCAATTCCTATGCCTGGACATGTCGCCGCCGCTGGTTCGGACGATGCTTTATCGAATGACATTCAACAGTTGACTGATTTAATTCGATCGCACGATGTTGTCTATCTGTTAACCGACAGCCGTGAAAGCCGATGGTTCCCTACCTTGCTTGCCACACAAGCCAACAAACTGGTGATCAACGCAGCGCTTGGATTTGACACGTATTTGGTGATGCGCCATGGGTCCAAACATGGCTCCTTGGGCTGTTATTTTTGTAACGATATTGTTGCCCCAGCAGATGTAAGTTTGGGTTACAATAAAACCTTTTTCTCTCCCCCACACACAAACAAACAAACACACCCGCAACCCAACAAAAGAGATGCATGAATGCATGTGTGCATGTGTGTGTGTGTGTGTGTGTGTATAAAACATCACGCTAAGAAAAAAGAGGGAAACTACCTTAGTCATTGACGGATCGTACGTTGGACCAGCAATGCACGGTTACCAGACCCGGACTCGCTGCCATTGCCGGTGCTCTTGGCGTCGAGCTGATGGTATCAGTGCTTCAACATAAAGATGGGTAACGTTGAGTTTCTTGATACATAGAGAGAGAGAGAGAGAGAACCTTGTCGTCGTTGAGAGATTTTCATGCAATTAAAAACATGGCTAACTATAACGAAAAAAACAAACAAACAAAATAGCATCGAAGCGGCTGCATCCGACGACAGTGATTGTGTTTTGGGCCGTGTCCCTCACCAAATCCGCGGATTCCTCGGTCAATTTCACAACATGCTTATTGTGGGACAAAGTTACGCCAACTGCACGGGTTGTTCAGAAAAGGCAAGTCCATTTCCACCGCGTGGTGGCTCGAACAAAGAAATTTTTCTTTTTGGGGGTTCTAAGAGAGGGAATGAGGAGGACAATGATCATGATATGACGATGTGTGTGTATACGTGAACGCTAGTAAACAACAACTATCTCCCCCACAAATTCAACCAATAGGTTATCGAAGCCTATCAGCAAAATCCATTGCAGTTTATAAGTAAGATCCTGCGTGACCCAGAGCATCTAGAACAAGTGTCTGGTATTGCACAGATGAAGGCAGAAAGTGATGCGCTATTGTTGGACCAAGATTGGGGCGACGAAGAAGAGGATGATTTTTAGAATAAAGAAAAGCTCTTACTTGTGACATATCAGTTTTGTCACGGGGAGAAGGGGTGTGGGGGGGGGCGGAGGATAGGGAAGCAGTAGCAGTAGTAGTATAAAAAATGCATTAAAGCACATATAAAAAATACGTGTTGTGTGGCCCATGGACCGGAATTTTTCTTATTTGTGTAGGGGTCCCCTTATCTTGGCTTTTATCTATCAACCTCCCACTCTACTCGCGTCTCTTTCTCTCTTTTAACCCCACCGACCCCCCCACCCTCCCCAACGTCGCACAGCATTCCCGGGCGATCTCTGCCATGCACATAATATGCCGATAACTGCGGTTCTTAAACCTTGTTTTTTTATACAGATGATGTGCTCTTTCTAATTCAAATAGACAGTATAATATACAAGTCAGATATCGGATCTGATTCTTAAATTCCGCTTATCGGGTTAGCAGGGAAGTTCTGTTGCGAACGCGTTGGATGTTTTACCAAACTTCTGTAACATGGTATGCTGCTCCGTTGTTGCCCGCAGTTATACAACGATAAGATTTACTGGGATCTACAACTATTATACGCGTAAAAACCATAGATGTGAAAATAACACAGATAATAGAAAAATTAGGCCTGTACAACGAATCATCATTTCAGCTTCTTAACAATAAGCTAATATGATAGTAGTAGACGCCACGCTTTATTGTATGACATTGGTATCATATTGTTTAAGAAATCGGGCTATCTTTTACATTTGCATGGTCCGTTCTCAAGCACTATGTAGTCTGAAATACAAGATGTCCATACAGAACTTTACAGCCTCACAACAATGCCTTTAGAAAGGGCAGTCAAAAGAGCTATAGCAAAGGGTAACTGAAGTATTTAGAATAAGGAAACACGCCAGAATCCACCTGATGGACCAACGGACCTTTTATTGCGGTATATTGTTTTACCAAGTACATAGGTCCCACTACTAGTCGAAAAGAAACCTCAGGAGATTAAGGGCTTAAACGAAGAAACCGACGCGTCCTAACGTTTGTGCCTGAAAGTATATTATTGCTGCTATTTTCAGATTATACTGTGATTACATCTTTCTTAGTGAAGAAGGGATTTCATTTATAAAACGTTTGGTTTTTAGATGGAGGTCCTTGGGAGACATGTAAAAGATTGGCATAACATAAAAGTCCAGCATTAACTTCCAACCAATCACAGGCACCACTCATCTCTTATGTTCATGTTTATGCACGTAGATATCTGAAGCCCCCCTTAGTATATCCTACTTAGAGCACAAAGATGCATGATGATGTCAATAAACGTACGATATGTCATTTCTTGTATTATTTACTTGAAGCTTTTTTGTCAGGAACAATGTGGTTTAAAAAAGTAACTTGCCATTGACTACATTTTGTAGCAAAGATGGTGATAGCGTAGCTGGATATCATCTCAATGCACCTGAGTTTTCAGGCACAACACAACCGATACAGCCGCACCATCAGCAGGCATTTCTACGTACAATCCCTTGCATTTCAACTTCACTGTGTAAAAGATATAAATATGATATATTTTCAAGGCGTGAGTCATCAGAATTTATGTCCTGTATCAGTAATTGACGCTCTAGGAAGTTCGAAAATGATCCTTAAATTTGCAGCTCTAAAATCAACAAAAGAGCAAGAGTGCTTTGTGTAGAACCGGCACAAAAAAGCTCAATAGCTAGTTGAATACTCAAAAACGTCGCCAACTTTGAATCCAACGTTCATCGTCTTTTACTTCTGGCTCGCTGCTTATTTAAGGAAAAGGAATTATGGTATAAAAGTGCTACTATACCGATGCTTCAAGTGCGCATGGGTTTAAGTGATGTGCTTGGTGGGCTTGATTTAGTGTGGTGGAACTCATTTGAAACTTTCCTAAAGCTGACGTTGAATCCATAAAGTTAAAGCATGATTGTGGCTTTTCGTTTCCGAATTTGGAAAGGGGAAACTATTTTGAAAGGTTCAGCAACTTTTTTTTATCTTGCTTGAACTCTTTTTTTTGGTTTAATCACTTCCGATCATGGGTAAAAAGGGCCGTGATAAGAAATCGTCCAAGGGTAAGCAAGAATCAGCCATGCTAGGAATATATACACAAGACGATTCGCATGTGTCGCTAATTCATTTATTTACAACCTTTTTGTGCTCCTCGTATAGGACGTTTGGATAAGTACTATCATTTGGCCAAGGAACAAGGTTATCGTGCACGTTCCGCGTTCAAACTTATCCAACTCAACAAGAAATATGAATTTCTCGAACGAGCTCGAGTATTAATTGATTTGTGTGCTGCCCCTGGTGGTTGGTACGTTATCATTATCCCGACGATCTGAACATTTGGGACCATTGTATATGTATTTGAAAGCTTATTCATCGCCAAATTACTTTTTGTTGTAAATAGGCTTCAAGTCGCCACAAAGTACATGCCAACGTCCAGTATGATTATTGGTAAGATTTTGGAAAATAGGAAACCAGTGATTGGCCGAACCAGCGAAATCGTGCAGGAGATCTTACTCTTTTTTTTTTCTACTTGTAATAGGTGTCGATCTTGCACCAATCAAACCGATACCCAACGTCATTACGTTCCAAGACGACATTACCACTGACAAGTGCCGAACACACCTTCGCCAAGAAATGAAGACATGGAAAGCCGATGTGTACGTCTTTTTTAATGTGGTTTAATATAATATACATGTATACAGGAAAAAGGAAGCGACAATGCTTAAACAACATATGCTTCTGTAGTGTACTTCACGACGGTGCTCCTAACGTCGGTGCTGCTTGGGCTCAGGATGCTTACTCCCAAGTTGAATTGGTACTTATGTCATTAAAGCTGGCTACAGATTTTCTGTGCAAAGGCGGTACATTCGTCACCAAGGTTTTCAGATCCAAAGATTACAACAAGCTGATGTGGGTGTTCCAACAATTGTTCGCCAAAGTGGAAGCTACCAAGCCCCCATCGTCTCGTAATGTCTCTGCCGAAATTTTCGTTGTGTGTCGCGATTACCTTGCACCTAAAAAGATTGATCCTCGCTTCCTTGACTCAAAGACCGTGTTTGAAGAACTGGATGCTGGCGAGCCGGCTAAAGTTAGCGATATTTTTAGACCTGAGGTATGAAGAAAAAAGAAAGCTACTGGAATTGCGCTATAGTTGCACTTGGCAGAGCGATAAAAGTGACTTATTCTTTGTTCATTCATAGAAAGCGAAACGTCAACGTGAAGGTTATGAGGAAGGAAATTATACTTTGCACAAGAAGATTGATGTCATGGAGTTCATAACAGCACAGGACCCTGTTGTATTTTTGGGCACATATAACCAAATGGTGTTTGAGTCTGACGAGTCAAGAAAGTAAGTTGACTGGCTCACTACATGGATATTAGTGGTAGAGCTAATGAATGCATAATTAATTTAATAATTTTTTTAATAGACTCTTGAAGAAGAGTATCACGACAGAAGATATCAAGGTGAACTGCGAGGATTTGAAAGTATTGGGCAAACGTGATTTCAAGACGTTGCTCAAATGGCGCTCTGATCTGCGTGAAGAGGTATGTAAAGTTAAACACTTCATTTTAAAGAGAATAAGGAGCTAGACAATATGTTTGAAAAAGCGAAACTAATCTCTATCAATGTTCAGTTTAAGCTTGATGCAAAGGAGAAGGTTCAAGAAGTTGTTGTCGAGGAAGAACCGTTGGACGAAGACGAACAGTTGCAGGCCGAATTGGAAAATCTTACAAAAGAAGAAGCCGCTAAACGCAAACGTGCCAAGCGTAAGGCCAACGAGAAAAAGATGAAAGACATTCACCGCATGCAACTCAACATGACCGCACCTACCGACATTGGTATCGATCAAATGGGCGTTGATGGCGAATCATTGTTCAGCATCAAAAAGATCGACAAGGAAACAGCTTTGACGCGCCTTCAAAAGGGCGACATGTCTGTTGCAGATGATTTGGCTGATGATGTGAACGATGATGACACAGCGATGGGTGGCGCTTTGAAGGGCCGGATACAACAAATGGATACAATGGTAGTTGACGGTAGCGATTACGAAGACGAACTCGATCAACAGCTTGAAGATGACTATGAGCGCTACAAGGAGCGAAAAGCCGAAAAGAATCCCAAGCTTAGAGCCAAAAAGGCGCGACAAGAGTTCGATGAATGGCACGGTTTCGATGGCAAGAACAAAGAAAAAGATGATGATATGTCATCGGATTCTGATGACAGTGACAATGACGACGAAGCCGAGGAGCAACAAGAGTCAAGCGATGAAGATTCGGATATTGAGCTGCAGCAGATTGGTGCATTAAGCGACGACGATGATGATGTTTCAACTGCACGGTCCGTCCAAAAGCGTAAGACTGGAAACTCGTTGTTAAATGATCTCGGTCACAAGGCTGCAATGGCCAAACGTACAGCCAGCGGTTTGTCCACGTCAGCATCCATGTTTTTCGACAGTGATATTTTCCAAGGCATTGATGGATTGGATGAGGAAGATGAAGACGATAGTAGCGAAGAAGAAAAGGATACGCTACAAGCTGCCATTGGTTCGAGAAAGCGGAAGGCTGAAGAGGAGTTACAACCTGAAGACGAGGACAACGAGGATGACGAAGAAGAGAGCGACTTTGAAGTTGTACAAGAAGATGACGAATTTGCGGATTCGGATGACGAAATGTGGAATGGCGTAGAGGATGAAAACTCAAAGGCTGTCAAGCGTGCTAAAGGTAAGAAAGTGTTTTGGTATCTGGGAAAAAACTAGACAAAGGAGGAAATTTTACTAAGTTTGTTGATTTACCTCGCGATTTTAGAGAAGGGTTTGGTTACCCCCGAAGCCGTGACATTGGCTCTTCAATTAGCTAACCGGGAAAAGACCAAGGCTGATCTAATCGATGAAGGATTCTCAAAAGAAGCATTCCGGGACAAGACGGGACTCCCAGAATGGTAAGTGAACTCAAGAGAGGGTGTAACGACAACATTTGTTGACATAATCCGTCCACGTGTACTAAAATTTAAATACTAGGTTTTTGGATGACGAGGGCAAGCACAATAAGCCCCATTTACCAGTAACCAAGGAGGCCGTCAAGGCACTTCGAGAGAAGCTCAAGGCATTGGATGCTCGACCTATCAAGAAGATTGCTGAAGCCAAGGCCCGTAAGAAGATGAAGATGGCTAAGCGTATGGCCAAGGCTGCAAAGAAGGCCAACGATGTCGCAGACAATCCCGACATGACTGAGAAAGAAAAGCTGCAGTCCATCAATCGCATTGTGGGGCGCGCTAGCAAGAGCAAACCAAAGAAGGCCGTCAAGTTGGTTGTGGCCAAGGGTGCCAATCGTGGTATCAAGGGTCGTCCTACGGGTGTTAAGGGCAGATACAAGATGGTGGATTCTGTAATGAAGAAAGAACTGCGTGCTGAAAAACGGCGAGAAAAGAAAAAGAAGAAGGGTGGTCGTAGAAAGTAACAGAAGCAATCAGTCTTTTGTGTTTTTTTTACCCGCTTATCTCATTCATAACAGTTTTCTCGCCATCATTACTTACACACACGCATACGTAATATTCTTCACCGCACACTGTTTTTTTCATCACATATCAACAAACACATCTCATCACTCAACACCTTCAAAAGAAAAAAAACCCGTCTGTACTCTAGTAATCTCTTGTTATTTTGCATGTGTTACAGTTTTCAATTCGCATTATATTTTTTATTCATATATACTTATTTTTGCTTTATTATAAAACATATCTGGCAGTGGTATATGGATGATAATGCACGGTTTCACAAAACTGTCTCGGGTTCTGGGGTGATACGAAATGATTAGGTTATCTTGTCAACGATTCTAGTGGATGGAAATTCATAGTGCGTTTTGACGCTAACACATTTGACATGGTTACATAATCGCAGTTATGAACATTCTCTCAAGGTATCCAGCTCGATGGAGGAATTATCACTTCTAATCCTCCATACTTCACTATATGCAGCAATGAGGCATACGAACACGATTCTAGTTTACATTCGCTAAGCATTCTCAAGTATCAGTTTGCTCGGAGCTTTCGCAGAAAGTTCGCCATGGTTGTTGCTGATATGCTTCCGAATGAGCGCACGAGATCGATGGATTGCAAAGATGCGATATTGGGAGCCCGAGCGTTAGTTCTAGTGCCGTACAGCTCTGTAAAATACTAGCCATGGTGCTCGCCGATAAGCAGTAGCTGTTTATGTACACTCTTTCAAGTTTTCGTCTAATTGAGAATACAACTGTATAGCTCGAGATAGCTGTCATAGAAAATGGCATATTGGTGCCGTCGGTCATGCTGATGTGTAGATCCTGCAAGGTATTTATACTTTGGACCTTCAAGGGTTCTAGCGCTCACATTCCGCGGATAGTTTGTAGAGGAGACATTTGCAGACGTGTTGCCCTAGCAGTGGTTTGGAGATGGTCATAGGTAAACCCTCGAAACATTTTGGTGGGGAGTGTGACGTTCAAGTAAAAATATAACAATAACAGAAGACCATTTTGATAAAACCTTCGGTAGTTTTAGATCTATTTGAGACGATGATAGTGCTCCTATAAATGCTCTAAATTTCATAAGAATATGGATCGATGCCAAGATGACGTAGCAGTGGACAGTGTGGTAGCAGTTACTCAAACAGATGGTTTGTGTCAAAGTCATCATGTAACAATTAAGTTAATATGTGAAAGGGGGATTGTGACATATACCGTACGTAGAGGAGAATAGCACACACTCCAAAACAACACCATACTAGAATGTCGGTCTGCTTTAAAGGGGAATCCCATCAACATGCTATTGCCGATATCTATTGTTAGAACCTATGTAATCGATAGCTTTGTCAGCGTATTTGGAGCAATGTGACAAACAGTAAAAGGGAATGCTGTCGGAACAATGCTTGTTATTCAGAACTATTTTCCGTTTATGAGTAGATCATGTCGATGCATACAATCGATTAAATCCGAAATCATCGGTAGCTGGTGGACTGACCTAGAGGAGGTTTACCATCTCAACAGATCGTTGTAGCTGGCGAGGTGCCATGTCGTGCACCTTTCGATTCTGTAAAGGTGCTCTTTTGGAAAATAAATCTGCCAATTAAGACATGTATAATGCATAGATATGCACACATTTTGCAATACGTGGCAAGCATTCTCTCCAAAGCTTTGAGACGAGTACGCTTGCGAAAATGCATATTAGTCATAGCGATAACCGCCCATCATGTGAGAAATATACGTCCAATGATTTCAACTGACAGCTTCGCTACAGGGTCCACCCGTCGTCTAAGCCGTTTAATAGCTTCTTCTTGTTGCCAGTAAAGAGTGGGCCATTCAAATAAAGATACTAGACGTAGACCTTGTTCGTAATTGCCAATAGTGTGCTGTTATTTTCCTTGCGAAGAACAGATGTGGCCGGCGGCAAGGTATGCTTCGGATGACAGAAGCGTGTAGTCGATCGCTACTAGTGCATTAGACAAAGGCTTTACTGAGCTTCCTTTGTCTTCCGAGGGGCATAAGCACGCACGATTGATATAGAGCTGCGAGCGTTAATTGCTGCTGTACACTGTGAAATCGCTTATTCGTGGCCATGAGACGCGTCGTAAAAATGGCTGACAAGAGCTTGTATCATAACAGACAGAATAGACGTGTTCAGGTCAGTGAGCGTACGTGTCAATGTAAACTAGCTTACTTTTTGGAATTTTGTTGATGCTACCAGGGGTACGAGGGCGGACCCCAGTCTACGTGCATCAAGTTGCTCTGGTTGTTTATGGAATCTCTTCATCTTCTTCTGGGACTTGCTCGTCACCAGCTTCGGTCTCTTTGTCATCGGCAACCTCAACCAACAGAGGAGCGAGAGCAAGAAAAAGGACAGGAGAAGTGGGAGCATAGTGCTGGAGTGGAAGGGACGACGGCAGGCCGGGCGAGAATTGCGGCGGCGAGGAGATGGTCGAGTGCGAATGGTACGACAGTTGTGATGCCGCGTCAGGGTCACAAGGAGTAGTGACTATGTTGTTATCGTCCAAGTTACAATAGTCTATACTCTTTCGTATGATGGTTCATCGTAAGAAAAGAAGAGAAGAAGAACAACGTGCTTTCTGTATCCTGCTTCCTTTTCGTAGTTGCTCTGATCAGCACAGAGCATCTCAACGAATTTTTTTTTTCCGGTTCATTCCACCGATGATGTCTTTACCGCTCACAGTGAACATCCTTCTTCATGAGGCTTGCTTAACCACGCTGCATAAGAAAGCTGCTTATTGCTATGGCATTCAGTAGTCATGACAATCCATGTTCCCGAAAACCGCTTGTTGCCAGGACAAGCATGTCAAAACACATTTTATTTTTATTCGCGGCACCCATTTTGAGCGAAATAGCGGCTGTTCTTGCGAAGAGATTCGCAGCGCTTTGCTCACACAATTGCAACTAGCGCAATGGGCAGACACGTAGCAACACGTACATACTAAACCCTTGTTTTTTCGAGGCTCTGTGGTCAAGTTAAGATGTTTTTTGCGCAGGGTCTCCATTGTACTTTGCTGTCATGCTCGGCTTCTTCATGCGCAGACCTTCCGTGCTGGCCGTGAATGAAATTGGGGTGATGGAACCAAAGCTGGGGGACGTCACTCGTCCAGGCGAAAACACTACGCTGAATACGCTTATGGAGGTGTAGTTTTAGACTACTTGTCGTCTTTAGTCTCGCATTGAGCTCGCTCGGTGGTCAGCTTAACGAACGATAACCCTAAGCTGGCAAGCGTGGTGGATGCAGAGAAAGGGGTTCTTTTCAAGAAAAAGAGCGTCGACCTTATATCCTATCTATCTGCTTTTCCCACTAGGCGCGTGAAGTATGATACATGTGAAAAAAGCAAACCAGATTGGTCGGAACGTATCCTCTGAACGAACTTTTTATCTTACCATTATTTTCGCAAACTGAACTACGCGACCACAGAAAGTAAAAAAAAATAAAAATAAAAAGGCGTAGCAAAGTGTGATAAAGCGCGTTGTGATCGTGTTACTGTCGGCTGTCATTGTTCTCCGCTTTGTTTAGCACGGAACTGTGGGTGGGCAAAAAAATAAGGAACTTGTCTTGCACATAAAAGAAAGGTAAAAGCGGCAAAACGTTTATGAGAAGAGTGCGAAAAGAAAAAGATTGTTTTATTTTGTTTATCATTTTCTTATTTGTGTGTAATAATGTGTGTAATAAATAATAGTAATAATAATCTGTTCGTTCCTCACCCTCCACTGACCCGCACTGGTACATTGCAGTCATCTCTTCATGGCGGACCACTGAGCCCATCCAATCATCAGAAAACTCTGAACAATCGCCAGCACTGGCACGGAACTGATCATAGCACGGACAGTGACTCCCGCGCATACAGCCCAACGCCTTTCCAAAACGAACTAAAGTGAAGAAGAAAAAAGAAGTAAAAGAAAAGCGAAACTGCTCGCTTTATATAGACGTTTTTTGACTGTCACGCTCGGGACTTTAAAAAGTTCCACCAGGCTCCATGAATTTTCATTGGCTTTTGCTTACTAGTATGGCTTTCAGCATATGGCTCAAAGGGACTATCACAAAAGGAAAGGAAAGGGGGTGTGCTTGGTGGTCATCTAAACAAACGTGCTGCGGCGGTAGTGGTACGTGTCTCTCACCATGCGGAGCTGTACCCTCCGATGGTATCGGCGCTTGTTTGTGAGTGGGGCCGTGCACGGCACCGTGTCAAGCGAAAACAAAGACACGAATGCGAATGAGCATGTACATTCACGGAAGAAGTGCTTTTCTGTGAGCAGTCAATGCCGGAATTAGGCGTGACTGACAAGGTAGACAATTTACCATCAGTGAATATTGAGAACACCATGCACCCAGCAGCCAGTTTACAGTCCTTCAGCCAACAAGGCAAACAGTCGTCGTGTGTGTATAGCGTGTTTCACAGTACTTTATCTTTTGACTGTGTGTGTGGTACGTAATGTTGTGTGTGTGCGGAAAAAGATGCCCCCATCGCTGCAGTATATAATAAAGACCCGTAATCTTTTATGTTTAACCGTGCTCGTCAAACTGTTGCTTTACCATTGTCGCTATCCGCCAACAGTTCTCTCCCTCCATCCCCCATCCCAGTTTATGCTGCTGTTAAAGTTCTATCCTCCATCCCGAGCATGTGCTGCTGCAGATACGTTGGCCCGCTCATAAATAAGTATCCGCTGCCGCTAGTGAATTCGACTCATTCCTTTATTGTTTTTCATTGCTGCCGATAAAGTAAATCGGTTCGTTTGTTTTTGTGCGGTTCTACGTTCTTTTAAAGCAGCGTTTAAGTTCCTTTGGGACGATCAGGAAAATAACACTACAAACGATGACTTTTTACAACGTTTGACACTTTTGCGCTTAATTCGTTGCTCCATTTATTACCTTGTTTACTCGCCATCCCTTTGTGCATTTCGAGTTTTCGTTTCAGGGGAAAGCTGTTGGAACGATCAAGGTTTGACACACGCGTAACTTCGTCACTATCCAAAAAAGAAAAATCTGTGTTGCACTCTTCCTGAATTTCTTATTCCTAGACTACCTTTGCTTCCTTGATGATTTGCGTACGTTATGCTTGTTAATAGTGTGGGTTTGTGCGTACGTGATCGGAGCCTTCGTTATGTGATAATAAAAAAGAAAAGAGAGACGCAGCGAATTTACCCCTACTGTTGCCTGTTTTCACAGCAAATTACACATTGTGTCTCTGATCGTCTCTTTGCAGACTACTTGTCGTTGCCGAATAATGATGTTCTAATTAAAGCCCGAGAGAAAAATCCTGCTCTTTTGCAGTTGCTTTTTATATAAGTTAAAGAGCACCGTTTACTGTGCATTACGTCCCACTTAGCTTAACATATAGTCCCTTTTGGTATAAATTACGATCCGCTTAATTTTTACTATGTCTTGTCTTTAGATGCCACAGAAAGGTGTGCTGGGGACGAGCAGCTTCTTCGCTACGAGACTTCTCCCAGCAGTAATTCCATTCAAGACTGGTGCATTGACTGGTGGCAAGGTGGCATGCAATTAAATTGACAGGGATAGTGATATGTGTTTGCTCTTGGACTACATGCGTCTTTATGTAGGGCTTGCCGTATAATGGACGCTCCAAGGCTACATTTTTGGTTTGAGCCACTGATTCGGTCAGCATGTTTTTCATTTTGTAGGCTGTAGGTGGGGCATGTTTTTCATTCTATAGGCTGTAGACGGGGCATGTTTTTCATTCTATGATATAAGCTGTAGACGGGGCATGTTTTTTATTCTATAGGCTGTAGGTGGGGCATGGTTTTTATTTTGCAGGCTGTGAGAGGGGCATGGTTTTTTATTCTATAGGCTGTGAAAGGGGCATGGTTTTCTATTCTCTAGGCTGTAGGCGGGGCATGGTTTTTTATTCTGTAAGCTGTGGGCAGAATGGGGGGCATGGGCTTTCACTGCAAGGAACGCGTAATGAGATCTTGTTTCAGAGCGCTTGCCTATCACGACATTGGTCAAGCTTTTTTTTATTAAAGTTCGCTTCCTGCTTCAGCTACTTTGTTCCGTTCTCTCTTTAAAAGATTTACAGTGGTTCCCCACTTAATTTCGAACTCGAAGGGGGTCTTTATGATGTGGAAACTACTGAGGGTTGACACGAAACGAGGGTGACTCAAGCAGTGTTTTATGCTTAAAGGGGATATAGAAAAAAGTTGAAATAACTGAGGGTTTATCTTATTGAGAGTGAAATTAAACGGGGAACCGCTGTAGGCAGTTGCCAAGTCGTTTACCCTTTAAGGTGCATTTCAGGTACTCTATATAGCACAATCACTCAAATAAATGTTGGGATCTTCAACTAAACCACAGGAAACGATCGGCTAATAACACTCTGTATATTATAGGATCAAATAGAAAAAAAAAGAGATATCCGCTACGGGAACATGCATGTCATTTTAACGATATCAATGAGCTCAAAGATATATACTGTACGACTGTGAATACTAAATAATGTACTAGATAAGCGTGTTTTGACATGACGGATTAGGCGGAACTTTGGCCAAACTTGACATATTGCTGTCAGATTGAAAAGTGTTTTACTGTACTTGACAGATTCTCAAGGTATTTGAATGATAATCGCACATGCTTATGTCTAAGTAGATCAGTTTGGGTAGTATTTATGGTACAGTAGCAGTTCTTCCTTGGCTGTGCTCAATAGGTCATTCGCAACCCAATCCAATCACAATATGCATTTTCCCAACCCATCCGCCGGCGAACATAGCTCTTGTTGAACGCTAGCTGCAGCTTGGTACTTTTTTCTTTTCTTTTGTATTGCTACCTTTAAAGAGCAAAAAATGTATCTACATAGTAATAATGTCGTGAACAGTTCATATACATAAGCTATTTTGGTTATATATATATGGTAGTTCGTGAAACAAGTTTTAGCTGTTTTGAAAAGGACATTTCACGATATAAGAATCTTCTCTTGCCTGAGTTACCTTTGGTTAGTCAAAGTGATTGAAATGATTGTATGTAGTAACGGGTTTTGTTATGTGATATGCAGTGGTCCCCCGTTAATTTCAAACTTGAAATTCCCAATTTCTTTTGTGATAATAACGGATTGTGAAAGTTAACGGATGCTAGGACAAACTCCTATGCATGGACGTTTCTTTATCCTGACACACACCTTGAACTTACACGACTTACCAATGCTCCTGAAGATGTCATTAGATGGATCCAGTAATTTACATAGCCTATTATTCAATATATTTTCTGACTAGATTGACCTTTTTTCATATATTCTACAGTATACCACTTGACTCTCATGATAGATGATATAAGTTTGCATAGCCTGTTATCCAATGCATTTTCTAGCTGGATCGACCTTTTTTTCCACATACATACATAATGGATAAAACTACACCAAAAGAAGAGACAATGGAATACCAAGAAGCATCCAGTGAAACAGCGATTGCTTGCTGCATAGCAGTACCATTGAAGGTCAGAGAAAAAATTTATCATGTTGACGCTGCTTAAGATTTCTTGGCCTCTGATGGATACAGTATGAAGAAATTACAGTGCCCGCTCGATAATTCGATACTCGATAACTCGATTTTTTCGATAATTCGATCACTTTTTCAAATGACCAGGCTGGTAAGCAGTAAAATATCGACAAATCGATAATTCGATCATCGATCACTTGGCTGTGACATATCGACAAGTAGAAACCAATAGAAATGCTCAGTGACGCGGAATCGAACCCAGCGATCAGTGTCGGATCATACATCAGAGTCCAGAGTTAACATGTATTCCCAATAAAAATTCGTAGTATATATTTATTCACTTAATTTAGAAAGTCTATGAGGTGGGATTGCGACAGCTTCACTGATTGCCGCTCCTCTGACTCCAAAAGTCTAACTCTTTTTTTTACCAGATACAAGATGTCCATATCCAATTTGTGTGTGATGTCAAGTTTATCTATAAAACTTTGGTAGAGGCGCTTTTTTTCTTTAATTGCCCTAATATTCGCATCGGCATCATCTTCTTCTTCATTTTGTTCTTCGGTCTCTCCCTCCTCGCCTATTATAAAGACGAGGGGATTTTATCCATCAATGCACTTACTTTGTATGAAGATGTCCCTACTAAAAGATTGATAAGTAGTACTGTACCTTCATCTTCAACGTTCTGATTCACCAAACGATCCATTCGTTCTTCCAGCGTCAACATCTCATGGATCCCGTCGTCTTCGTCATCTGGAATTACGAAAACTGTGTTCGTATCATCTTGATCATTGCTGACAGATCTTAGGTACGAGTCAAGTTCGACGGTCAGTTACTCCTCCTCCTGCAAAAAGCTTCTTCGGATTCAATTACTTCTGTAAGGGTTTCCACTGATATAAGGCCAGTATGTCGAAAACAATTTGAAATTGTTTCGGACGAGACACGGTCCCAGGCCATAATAGACCAGTCCAAGGCTTGTTTGAACTTATTGTTGTAAAGATCGTGAAGCTCGTTGTTGTTGTAGCGAATTGTTGCTCTGCGAAATAAGATGCTCCTAAAATAGATTTGGCCCAACAAGTTCTGCTTTCTTAACATCCAAATAAATCACTTTGTCTGCTTAAACCTCCTGTTGTTTACAATGTACCTATATTTTTTTTTGAACGAAGCAATGATTCCTGCATCAAGCGGTTGGTAGTGGGATGTGGTATTCGGAGGAAGCATGCACAACTCGATATTTTTTAACTGAATATCCAAGTTTTTATGCGAAGGTGCATTATCCATCAATAAGAGAGCTTTTTTGCCTTTATGTGCATGAAACACTGCCGAATCCAGCTTGCGCAAGATCTCTCTAAAAATCGACTTTGTCATCCACGCTTTCGTATTGTTGTAATACTTGTAACAGTCCTTGACTATTATGGTGTATTGAATCAGCTGTCGTTCTTTTTCATGTTTTACTAACTTTAACTTACTCAGCTTTGATCCAAAATCTTTTCCTCCAGCAAAGCGTCCAATGAAGTAGGGGCCAAGTTTATGCGAGCCAGTTGCATTGGTGACAAGGACAACAGTTACACGACTTTTATCGACTTTTCGTCCGGCAATAGGTTTGTTCGAAATCGTTCGACGTGGCACTTGCTTGTAAAAAAGTCCCGTTTCATCAATGTTATAGATGCATTCAGGTGGAAACTCGGCTATTATGGCCTTGACTTCTTCGAGCTGCTTTTGGATCTTTTCATCGTCGATGTCAACGGAGCCAACCTCACCATGGATACCGTGTGATTTTAATCTGTGACGTTTCATGAATTTGGTGACCCAGCCGTCAGAATACTGAAATCCTTCAGGAACAACAATGTTGAGGCGTCTTGCTTGAATTTTTGCTTGGAGAATGATGCTTTCCCTGTTGACTGGTTGCCCAACAGATGCCATATCCATGACGTGTTCCGCAAGAACATTTTCGACTTCTGGCAATGCTGGTACGCGTTTTCTTTTCATATTAAGCTCGGTTTCCGACATATCATAGCGAGATACTTTTCTTTTTCTCTAAGAATAAGCGAGAGTGTCGATTGGACAGGTGGTTTCTCAAGTTTGAACTCATCCTTAGCCCATTGTGCTAAAGCACGTTGACCGACTTTAGGATTCTGTTGTTTGTATGTGCACATAGCAAATTTTTGGCGGTTTGTAAGTGAGTTGTTGCCCATAATATTGAAGTAAAAAGATAAGGTAAAGAAGACAATGTTTTTTGCTGACACATGACATCAGCTACTTTATTACTACATGTAACACAAGATGACAGGGTGCCTATACTTTCTTCTTGAACCTTCCTTTTCTTAACGGAGTCCCAATTCCATAACTCGATATTTCGATAATTCGATCACTTACAGCTGTGACCAAAGTGATCGAATTATCGAGCGGGCACTGTATACCCTGTCTCCCCTCTAAATTATGACAGTGATGCGATAAGTTTGAAGAAAAACTGTTCGCTAGATAAAGCTCTTTAGATAGGTTTATTAAGGTTTAATCTCTATAATACCATATTCATTGTTATTTAAATCTAGTTGAAATAAATATCATAATGTGAATACATATTTTCCTTTAAAGCATATTGGTGGATCACTTCTTCCTATAATCCGATAAGGCTTCGACCCTCGATGATACATTGAAAGTGAAATAAACGGGGATGTTAAGATTTATATGTTATTTTATCCAGAGATCATTGAGTGTTGAAAGTTACATAACGTATGTGGAAATTAAGGGGGGACTACTGTGTATCTATATGCATTGGTCATATGAATCCACGCCACACTCATTATTGGTCAAGCCCACAGCTTGCTGTGCGTATGATCTGGCGAAGCGCCATACTGCAAGGTATGATTTTAGAAGCAGGGTCAGTATCTTATGGCATGTTTATATGTAATGTATATGTAACTGAACTTTTTGAGCGATGCGTCAGTTTAATTGAGAGATTGAAGCAGATAAATAGGCTCAGGATACAATGCAGTGAGAACTAGCACGAGAAATGTCACAAGTATATACGTATCAAGTCTGCCCCTTTTAAACGGATTACTTTCTTATTTTAAAATTAATGTACAATAGATAATATCCTTCCTTTTCACCATAAACAAAATATACATACTTCCGTCTTTCATGACAAGCATGGGTTCTATTCATATACTCAGAATTCTAATGGATCCGTCTTTCCTGGCGTTGATCCACAGCCAATCTTTTTGGGTTGTTTTTTCTTGGTTTCGCTGGATGGCGGTGGCTCCGTTCGTCGCTCGCTGACGCCGCCTTCAGGTGGTAGATGGAATGTTTCAATAGCGAATCGCTTCCGACGAAGTTTGAAAGCAAGGTCATTGCTTCCACCTGCAGACAAAACAGACAATTTGGTACTGGGTGGCAATAGCGAGTTGAGTACCGGTAGCTTATGTACATAAAAGAAGCCATGATAGTTTTGGGTGTAGGGAGCGTCGTTATGTACCATGGAACCTAAATGGTGTCATTTTCTCATAATCAATAACGTACTTTGTTATCCACTCTTACTAACACCAAGGCTAATATATGTTTACCTGCAAAAGATTCCACTTCAACTACAGCATCAACCATATGTTCAATTCGCTTAACAAAATTAGGCGCTTCATCATACAAGTACGCCGGAATTGTGACTACAGCAGCGCCAAAAGAGAATCGGAGCAAACCACGCAACGCATGGAAGAATTTATACAAGTCCTATACACATAACGATGGCCCTCAAGTATGAATACAATGTTTCTTTGAGAAGAAAAGATGCGCTATGAGACGGAATACCTTTTCAACTTACACAAGAAGATTTGTTCTGCCAGCTTGGTGATGCTAAGGAATGAATACCAATTCGTAGTACGTTTCGCATAGTATTAGGCTTTGCGGGTATAGCCGAGCTATAATGATACAGGTGAGAAAAAATAAGCTTTCCACTGAACACTCACACACAAGGCAAAAGCACCAAGTTACTTACCTGAAGTTGTTTTCCAAGATTAATTTGCGGATATTTTCCAACAAGGTTGCATAATCGTCCTCACCATCCGCATTATCCAGCACAGTTGGTTTGGTTTCTTCCAATACTGATTCAGGAATTTTCTTTGTGAGGTCGAAAAGACTGCAGTAAGGCTTTGGCTCACCGTTACTAGCCGAAGATTTGCCATCTCCACCAGATGTAGACGACTGAGTTTGTGGCTGTGGCGAAGGTGATGCTAAACGGTGTTCATGATATGGTTCGTTTTAGTTTAAAACAAAGCACGCATTACGCATGTATATCAATTTGGAGATAGATAGAAAAAACAGAGCTTCCACTTTCCACCCAGCACCTGGGTTAGGCTAATAATTACCTTGTCGAACACCTGTCTCAAACTTTTTCAAGTGTGCATAACGCCAAGCAATCTTCAACCGATCTCCTTCGGCGTTGGATCGCGCTGCACTTTTTGCTGCTGCATCATGATCGTCGTCATCGTCGTTGGCACCGGAAGTTGCTAACCACATTAAATTGCGCAGTAGCTCGTCTGCCTCCTCGTCACGCGATGCCAAGGCGCAATGGTGACCGGACGCCATGCCTTGGGCTAAAAAGTACTTGAGCAAAAGCTGTGCATAGGTCGTGGCACGATCTTCTTTGATCAGTAGCACGGTGCCGACAGGCAAGCCGCCACCTATAATGTCGTCGAGTGAAGGGACGCCGGTGGAAATCAAAAGTTGACCATTGTAAGCACTGAGTCGCGAGCCTGGAGGAAGTTTGGGTTGTTGATCTGCATTACGTTTGCGAAAGCTCATTATCGCGGTTGTTATTGTTTTCTTTGCAAAGAAATAGAGCTCGTACAATTCCGCGTTTCGCGGCTATGCTGATGAAAAATTGCTATCGGAAAATCAACTGTCTGCTACTACTGCTTCTTCCATCCTATTGTCTAGTCATTATTTATTCGTTTAGGGCATGGTTGCTGACTGGTTGCAACTCGTTGTTTATGATTATCAAGAGGAGAGCATACCAAATACAGTAAAATTACAACGGAAATGACGGCTAAGCTAGAATTGGCTGGTGGCCTATAGAAGAATAACGGAGCGAGGGAAATTAGATAGGCGATCTAGTGGACTCAGCAGAAAACAGGACAGTGCAATTTTGCGGCACGATTGTGGCTAGCTTGGATTCGACTGCAAACCTTCTTCTTTGAAGACAGACGCTCCATCATCTTTCTGTCAAACATTTGATTAATCCATTGGTTCAGAACGTGATGAACTCCTTATGCAACTGCAATTTTTCGAAGTTTTGAAATTTGAAATCGTCTTATTGATTATTATCAGCATATGTGCTATATGGGCTGTATACTTAAGGCACTTTTAAACTTATTTGCAGGTTTTTTCGCGAGTGCAAGTGCAAGAATTTTTTTTGACCAATAAAACTTCATGAAACATCTGCAACTTTGAGTGTGCCGCAAGTTATATTTTAGTCTTTCACTGCAAGGTTTGCTAGTGTAACTTTTATTTCGATCCAGTATAAGACTTGTACTAGATGTATGATGTGATTGATGATAATAATAATATAAATTAAGATGGTATATGTAAACCATACTATTTATTTCTGACCGTCTTATACATGGAAGTTATCATTTGATACTACATACAGGATACAGTATCGAGTCATTATAGTTGTACTGTATACTCGATGATTCCTAATCACAGTCAATAACTCACGCCACATAGTTTTCTTTACAAATGATGTTCGATACGCGTTCTGTTCCTCATCGTCGTAATGGCTTACGTCAACTGTTTAGGGAACTCGTACAACGTACTTGTGTTACGTGTTGCCATTTTTGGATAGGAATATTACCGACCTGCACTTGCGAAAGTTATCTGCAGATGCAGGTTCTTTGTACAGGAAAATTCTGACCAATCACATTACTTTTTTATTTGCACTTGCACCTTGAAAGTGCCTTTAATAGTTTATTGAAGATAGCTGTGTGTGACCTCAGCATCGCATGTCAATACAAAAATTTACAAGTCGAATTGACATACGTATAATGGTACATCTCTCCATCGTTACAGATCACAAGGCAGCTGTACGGTAGCCACGCCATTTCTCATACCCAGTGCGGCGATAAAAGTCAATGAGCTCGACCCAATCCACGTATGACTTTTGGACTCCCCGCTGCTTCAGGATCTGGTTGGCCTTGACGACAATACCCAAACCAATACCTCGACCACGTTCTTCCTCGGCAACACCCACACATGCCATTCCACCGCTTGCTTCGGTAAACAGTGTGTCATCCGTCCATATCAAATCACCACGGTCTGGATGGGTCGTATGTGTAGTATTCAAAACCAGGCTGGCAAGGAGCTTTCCGTTTGCATTGTCCTGACGAGCCACCAGCAAATCCTGGAAATCTCCCAGTTCAGCATGATGCTGATAGGTCGCAAGCCAATGTGAAAAGTAACGCTGCTGGAATGCATACAATTCCCACAATTGGCTTGGCTTGATTCTGCCAAACCAGATGTTTTCTCGGCGCATACGATCCTCGACCGTCTCGTCATTACTATCACGTTGGCCCAGGTTTCCCATGAGATCCCACACCTGCTTAAGTTGGAATTTCCATCCACGTCGCTCGAAGAAACCTTGATGTTGCTCTTTGTCCTCAGGAAGACCCGGGAAGAAGCGAGGATAGGTGGATCCGAGCATAAATGCGTTGCAAGATCGACTTCGCAAGTCATCAAGTGCATGATCGTGTAAAAGTGTACCGATACCACGTCCTTCGTGCTTTGGACTAGTCATCAACAGCATCAGCTCACCTCTCTTGTCCACATAATTGGTCTGTGTAGCAACAAAACCAATTATTGCGCCGGTCTGGCTGTTTGCGGCTATCCAATGGTTGCCGTTCAAGGCAGTGCGCAACGCTTTTTCCATCTTGTCGATAGCAAGCGGCCATCTCAAACCAAACACTTCATCCCATAACGACGTCACGCCATCCAGATGAAGTTTGGGATCGTATTTCTCAATCATACAGGTTGACTGCTTTTTGCTGAGTGTTACATCAGGGATTGTCACAGGTAACTTGCTGTTGGGAGTAGTTTCTCCAAAGATGACCTTAATAGCGGCTTCGTGCGCTGGAGGTGTGTATTCGTATGCAACGACATAGGTATCAATTTCCGGGAAAGCCATCAAGTCATATGGATTCATCACAGCAGCAACCACCAACCGCTTGGCCTCCTTGTGTACATGCTTCACCATGTCGACTTGAAAGGTGTGCAAGTTAGCATTGGCAGTACCGATAATTACCCAGTCTGCCTTGCGGATCGACTCAGTCAGCTCGCCAATATCGCTACCAGGTGTATATATAATGTAGTCGATGTTGCTGTGTCGTTTCACCAGTGATTGATGGAATGAATCGAACGGCCATACTTCAGAATCGATGGCCAGTGTTTGTGGGACATGTGCAGCAAGAAAAAGAATGTAGGTGCCCTTCTTTGGCTGGATAGGTATATTGTTTTTGTTGTCACGAACAATAGTAGGGACTTTGTTGTACAGTCGCTCGCTCAGCTCCAGAACAGGTTTTGTAAGTGGCGGCATGTTATCTAATGCAATATCCCAGGTTAAAAACCGGTCCTTGAGCTGCTCCACCCGCTTGCATGACTTTTGCAGCGCCTCTAGATCCAGTTGGCATTGGTCGTATGCGTTATATAGCAGATCAAATGCTCTGCGCTGAAGCTCGAACGTGTGCGAGATCATGGCCATATCATTTCCTGCACGCAGTGCTTCCAATGCTCCTTCGGGAGTGCCCACCGTGTCCTTGACAGCCTCCATTTCAAGGCAATCCGTAATAATAATTCCCTCGTATCCCATGCGACGACGCAACAAATCTGTAACAACGGCACGTGACAAGCTTGCCACTTGTTTCTCTGTGATCTGTGGCAACACAATATGTGCTATCATGATTGACGACGGGTATGTCAAAGCACTCGGACCAGCATGCATAGTTTGACGAAATGGCACTAGTTCGACTTGCTCTAGTTCTTCCAATGACTTGTCGATTACAGGTACACCGATATGCGAGTCCGTGGCTGTGTCGCCGTGACCTGGAAAATGCTTGACGCTCGTGGCAACATGACCTCGATGGTAGCCTTCGACTTGAGCCAGGCCCAACCGACCGACTTCTGTCGGATTTTCGCCGAACGAACGCACGCCGATAACTGGGTTCAGTGGGTTATTGTTAACGTCCAAAACAGGGGCCAAATTCCAGTTAATACCGAGTGACAGTAGCTCTTCTGAAACAGAGATGGCCACATCGCGTGCAGCAGTAGATGATCCAAGTGCTCCAAGGGCCATACTGCCTGGTAAATAAGTGCCACTCTTGCTGCCCAAACGGCGGACAACACCGTTCTCTTGATCCACAGCAATAAATAAGGGTCTCTTGTGACCAGCTCGTCGTGCGATTTGCTGTAGGGATGCAGTCAGTCGACGCAGTTGATCGGGTGTGTCAATGTTGCGCGAAAATAAAATGATGGAGCCAAGATTGTGGTTTTCAATGAGGTCAACGATACCTGGAGTTGGCTCCAGACCATCAAAGCCACACATGAGCAACTGGCCAAGGTCTGACTTTATCATTACAGACGACGAAGCTTGTGTGTCAACTGTCATTGTTGGTGACAACCGCGGGTAATGGGGATAGAAAGGGGAAAAGCTGG